>NC_056735.1:445872063-446037063 GCF_019279795.1 Protopterus annectens | reverse complement strand
CTTGCCTAAATCGCTTTGTTCTCTAGTCTGTGTATTTGGACAGGTAAAGGCTCTATTCCTACTGCAGTCAAGTGTGTGTGTGCGTGTGTGTGTGTGTGTGTGTGTGTGTGTGTGTGTGTGTGTGTGTGTGTGTGTGTGCTCCCCCTGCAGTCTTGTAAAAGTCTGACTTGTGCTGTGTTACTTGCCTAAATGACTTTGTTCTCTAGTCTGTGTACTTGGACAGGTAAAGGTTCTATTCCCACTGCAGTCAACTGTGTGTGTGTGTGTGTGTGTGTGTGTGTGTGTGTGTGTGTGTGTGTGTGTGTGTGTGTGTGTGTGTGTGTGTGTGTGTGTGTGTGTGTGTGTGTGTGAGAGAGAGAGAGCTCTTGCTTGATGTTACAGAGAGCATTTTACACCAGCACGTGGAAGACTGTTATATTCTCTTCAACAGAAAGTGATGATGTTATCAGCTATAAAGTGTTGCCTGACACACTCCAAGTCAGATTTGTGCTGTGGCACTTGTGTACAGTATGGAGTTCTGTAGTCTGTGTACATAGATAGGCAAGGGTTTTATTCTCACTACAATCAACAGGGTGAGTGAATGTGTATAAGCTCTGGCTTGACATTACTCAGAGCCTTTTACACCAGCATGTGGGACACAGGTATTATTGTATTCTCAACAGACACTGCTGGTGTCATCAGCTATATCAGATTTTTGGATATGCAGTACTCCCACAGGCCAGGCAGACATCACCTTATCCTATACCAGACTGATTACAGTGACATGGCTTTAACTCTATCCACATACATTATGGCATGGTTTGTAGGCTCTGTGTTATCTTGCTTTGATAGCCGATTGGTCTCTCCAGCTGCAGCATGTGTCTGGTGAGGTACATGCCAAAGAGAGCATTATACTCTATTACTATTCTGATGAGGTTTGACTACAGTGCTGTCATACAATGTTAAGATCTGCATATGATGGCATTATGTATGATGTGCACAATATAGGCTTTTAATATCAGTGTGGGCACTTGTTGGTCAAAATTCAGACTGCTATCTATATGTGTTCCTAGTGCTGGCATCACTGTGTTTCAGCATAGCAGAAATGTTGTCAATGCTCTGAGTAACATGGAATTCCACTTTTCAGATGGAAAAAAAGACACATTTATGCATTTAGTTGCAGATTGTGTGCCTGTGTTCCCATTCATTTGTCTGTGTTAGCTCCTCCTGTACTATGTTATCATCATTGGTGGGCTCAATGATTGCACCCAATATACAAGAATCAGAAAACCTGGTAAGGCAAAGTCCATATACTTTAGCCTGAACTGTCAAAAAATAGAATCCAAACAGTGAAGGACAACCACAGATCCCTGGGGTTTGGCAATGGTGACAGCTCTATTGGTACAGATTGATTCACCAGCATTCACAGTATGTGTTCTGTTGGTGAGCCTATTGATTATCCATCTACATATATAAAGGTTAATCCACAGCTGGGAGGGTTTCTCAATGATTCCTGTGTGGGCATTGTGTCAAAACCTTAGGGCAGATCACGATAGGCAGTATGCACTGTCTTATCTTCATCCAGGCCTATCACATGGAAGCAATGGCCTGTGACAACATGACAGATCACCGATGGCATGACTCAGCATGTACACCTTCCTGATACAGTTGAAAGCACACTTCAACACTCAACTCAATTCAACATACCATACACACAGGCTATATTCCCATACAAGGGTGTACATCATCATTCATCCATTTGAGTATAGAGGAGACCACCTGATGCATGCATGTATAGATACAACCTGACTCTCCTCAACTGTGAGGTGGACCAACATGTGATCATGGACCTCTTCTAAATGTACACTAGTCATATTATGACCATGTCCAACAGACCTGTGTGAGTTGTTAATGCTACATTATGTCTGTTACATCTGATAGATGTTCTCAAGTAGATCACTTAGGGCATGCATGATGACAACAGTATCATCTTGTGGAATTTGATCAGGTCAAGGCATTTGACACAAATCTACACTAAGGTATTCACTCAACACTGTCATATTTGGCCAGAAACAGCTATATCATCAAACGTGTAGACCAATATATCACATATGTGACATTGCACTATGTTGAAATGTATGACATGGCATATATCTCAGGTCCATCAATCAGGTCCATACATTAGGGCTGTTTGCTAGGCCCTTTTATGTCCATTAGTTAAGTGATATACATCATAGATGACATATATATGCTGTGTCCACACAGCTGTCTGAAGAACTACAGAATGTGGGCAATCATTGACTCCAAATGTGACATTACTATAATACAGATAGTAGCAACACATAATAAACACTGCTGCCACAGGCATGACAACACTTGTGTTGAAAAGGCACATGGTGGGATTTGTTAATTCAGGAAATGAACACACCACCCAGGTATAATGTGGACATCACACCCTATAATCAAACCAATAGGTATGTGACCCATATGCTGGGTTAGATGGTAAGCTGTACATCCACCAGCATGTGGTCACAGTGCTGACTACTCTTAGTTTCATAGGTTTATAGGTGTTTACTAGGCTAACAATCATAAGGTCCTTTTTAAACTTAGCCATGCATCCCAAATCTCTGTCAAGTTCTGATACCCTTGATAAGGGTAAGCACGGACCTGGGAGATGAACCATTTGCAGGTTACCTTTCTCCATTAGAGTTATAGGTGCCAAACCAGGGATGAATTTCCTGTTTCCCATCCAATTGTCCAAGTTGCACTTGAATTGGGTTAGGTAGGAACTCTGCTTCACATGGATGAGTAGCCTGTTCAATGGACTGGGTAGTCTATGGGATACATACCTATCCCTCCAGCAGGTCCTATTTATATCACAGGCAAGGTTTAAGTCTTTAGAATGGGTAATTCTGGAGCTGTCTGTTTTGTGGATATGCAGGAGGACCATCAGAGTGGGGTCTGACAATGCCCTGTATGCCAACCATAAATCTCCCCTCAAAAGCCTCTAGGAGACAAAATACAGGAATAGGGTCTTAAGGTAGTTTGCATAGGACAGTTTACTTATGCCTTGTATTCTTTTAGTGAGGAACCTCTGTGGATGTTCCAGTTGTTGGATATGCCTGGTTAAGTACATACCAAAGGGGGCATTGTACTCATTTATAGGTTGAATGACTGCTCAATACAGTGGAAAAATGACTTCCTTGGACCTAAATGCCATGCCTTTGTTTATAAGTTGTTCAACATAGAATGATTTACTCACCACTGTAGACACATGATGGTCAAAGGCTAGATTACTATTTATGTGTGTCCCTAAGTCCCTGACTATGGGGTCAACTCTAAGGTGTTTGTTGTCAATATGATAGTTACCAGAAATGGATGACTTCTCAAAGGATACTATTATGCATTTCTTGGCATTTAGTTTTAGTCCATGGCTAATGTTGTTTGTCTGTGTCAGCCCCTCCTGGAGAACATTTGTGTCAGTGTGAGATTCAATGACATCTCCTAATTTGCAATCATCTTCAAATTTAGTCAGCCAGAGACCACTGACATTTGCCATGCACTCTGAGAAGTAAATGCTAAAACAGAGCGGTCCAAGGACTGACACCTGAGGGACACCACTTGTGATTGGCCTCTTTGTAGAGGTGGACTTCCCAATTCTAACTTTCTGGGTGCTGCTTGTGAGCCAGTTGGCTATCCACTGGGTGACATACAGGTTTGGACCTAACCTTTTGAGTTTGTCAACAATGCCTGAGTGGGGTATTATGTCAAATGCCTAGTACAGGTCAAGGTAGGCAGTGTGAATGATTTTGCACTCATCCATTGCTTTGGTGACCTTCTCAAAGAAGTCCACCAGGTTGAGTAGGTATGATCTGCCCTTGACGAAACCAAACTGGGTTGGGTCCAGTGTCTGGAGGTTTACTATTTCTCTGTTGATCATCTCCATGACAATCCTTTCCATGGCTTTAAATATAAGACTAATGAGACTTATGGGTCTGTAGTTTCCAGGTTCTGTAGATGGCCCACCTTTGTGCAGAGGGATGACTGTTGCCTTTCTCCATTCATGAAAAAATGAAACCTGTTTGGTGGCTACAGTTAAATAGTAATTCTAGAGGCCCTGATAGGTCAAGTTTCATGCTGTTTAGAAGGCATCTTAGAATATTGTCTGGCCACATTAATGCAGTGTTCTTGGTCTTAGAAAGAACATTAAGGACCTGCTCCCTAGTGATAGTAGGGGGAGTTTTATTTTATGATATTTCCTGAGAGAAGGTTAAGGAGGAGAAAGGGGTAAATTTGGAGCTGAATGTATCAGTCAGGAGGCTTGCTATGCCTTCTGGCTCAGTATGGGTGGCTCCATTTGCAATGAGCTCTGCACACAATTGTGTATTGCGTTTTAGGTTGCTCACATAGCTAAATAATGCTTTGTGGTTTTCCTTCACCTGAGATGCCAAACTTACCATAAATTTGGCTTTGGTAGACTTTATTTGTCCTCTGAGTTGTTTATTTAGTTTGCTGACAGTGCTTTTATCCTGCTGGGTGCTGCACCTCCTAATTTTTACCATGATTTTCTTTCTCCTGTTATACAGCCTATTGATTTTGTGATTCCACCTTGTTTTTTGTTTGTTTTTTGAGTTAGTTCTGTACTTCTTTCTGGTGGGAACAGCTACCTCTATGCAGCTATTAACATGCTTGTACAGTGTTTCTGCGAACAGTTCTGCATAGGCATAGGCAGCAGTGTTCTCCGAGTCTATGTGGGCTTGAAATTTTGCCAGGCTCTCAAGGAGATTAGCCTTAGAATAGTTCCTGAATATTCCAGGTTTAGCTGGGGGTTCAGGCTTTACTTTTACTTCAAAGGAGACCATTTTGTGGTCTGCCCTTACCAGGGAAGACATTACAGTAGGGACTGTGCATCATTCTCACTTATTAGTGAGGACCAGATCCAGTTTGGTTGCACCCCTGGTTGGTGCATTGACTATCTGGTTCATGGAGTGTTTGTTTACAAAATACAGAAATCTCTGTGCATATACATTTGGTGTCATATAGGATTCCTAGTTAATAGTGGGATAATTAATTTCACCCATGAATATGGTATTGGGTTGGATGGTTAATGTTTCTAATAAGTTTAAATACATCATATGGGTTTCCTGGGTCAGAGAGGGGGGACCTATAGCTTGCAAGGAAATGGTATTGGATTTTGCATATGGTGATTTGAACATGGAACAACTCAAGTGCATTGTCCTGTTTGACTAGCCTTGAAGTATATTTATCTTTGATGTAAATAAAGAAACCTCCACCTTTAATCCCTGCCTGTGAAGTAGCTGGCACTAATTTGTGGAAGGCATTATAACCTAACATTGTTGGTGTGGTCTCCGCAGCTTTAAACCATGTTTCAGTGACCACACAGGTATAAGCATTCACTAGGGTAAAGAGAGTTTCTAGGGAGTGCAATCTTTGGTTTAGACTCCTAGCAGTGAACAGTAATGCCTTTAGATTTTCTTGGTTTTGATTTGTTATGTTGGAAGTACTATTAGTTTGGCAATGCCTAAACAAAAGACACTATAGAGTTCAGGCTAGCACAGAAGGCCTCTGACTAACGACGTTCACAGATGACTGCAAACTAGGAGCCCTAGTCAAGTCCCCAAATGATGTGGACATCCTACAGAAGGGCCTCGCTGAGACAGATGCCTGGTGTCAGAGCCATGGCCTCAAGCTCAGTACCAAAAAGTGCAGTGTCATCCCCTTTGGTAAAAACTCTGTACCCATGAACTACCACATAGGCAGTAATCTACTTAACACCGAATGTGTGATAAGAGACCTTGGGACCCAGGTGGACAGTAGTCTCTCCTTTAATAGTCACATCGCCACTATAGTCAGGAAGTCCTTCTACATGGCACACCTCATCATAAAAGGGTTCTCATCCAGGAAAAAAGAGGTCATTGTTCCCCTCTACACTCATTAGACTCATTATAGAGTACAACGCCCCTTTTGGAATGTACCTCACAAGATATCTGCAGCAGCTGGAAAGGCCACAGAAGTATCTCACAAAGAGGATTACTGGCCTCAAATAAATGTCCTACACTGACCGCCTCAAAAAACTCCAGCTTTACTCCGTAGCATATCGCCTACTCTGAGGTGATCTCTGCCTAACATATAAAGCTATGTCAAACCCAGAGCTGTTGGACATGCTACACCTAAAGAAATCCCAATCCTTCTGAGCTATAGGCTCTAGGGACCTAAACCTTGTCACCACAATAAACAGGACATGCTGGAGGGATAGATTCCTGTCCCAGAGACTTCCCATACTCTGGAACCGGCTACCCATCTATGTCAAGCAAAGTTCTTCATTAGCACTCTTCAAGAAAAATCTTGATGAGTGAATGGGAAATAGGAAATACACCCCGGGGATCACTTCGTGTCTCTGCTTGACAGTGGCACAGGAAAAAAACTTTCTTGGATGGCGTAAGCCAGGGAACCTTGTTGTCTAGGCTTACATAGGCCCTTGGGCCTATAGCCTAGTACCTACCTATGAACCTATGAACCTATGGGGGAAGACAATGTTTTAGCTAATATTTGAGAGCGTAGAGGGGAGTGGCACAGACCATCCTTGGCAAAGCAGCATGGCCTGTTGAGCATCTCCTTCCATGCTGACAAATATTGCACCCACTAACAATGACACAAGAATCTAAGCCAATTATTAAAGTCAATTATCTTTTGTTCGTATTGTAGCATCATCCCTGGAGAGGGTAAAATGCTGCTCAATGCTGGGCTGTTACCAGCCTTAGACACATATTCCGAGAGCTTCCTGATGTCTCTCTTCATATAGTCTAGGGAGGTACGTCTCAGGTCATTTACTCCCACATGGACTTTGACTGTGTCATACTGGTAATTGTGGTCCAATGACCTGAGTCCCTGCATAATGTGGCAGATTCTAACCCCTGATAATCAATTGACCGTGACTTTCTCCTTACTCTGCCTGGTGAGATGGACACCTGTGTGTCTCTTGAAGGAGTCTCCAATGACTAGAGTGTTGAATTGTGTGGTGACTTGAATGTAACACAAGTACCGGGTATGAGAAGGACATCCACATCAGAAGCCATAATACCTTCCCAGCCTTCTTCACACCAATAACTGGGTACAGTGTACCCTACTTCATGTATCTTCCAACACATCTTCCAGTGATGTGTAACAAAGGTATACCACCTTTGTCACAAAGCCTATTGGCCATACTAGTATTCTTTTTGTAGAATATAAATGACTGTCTGATGGTGTGAAACACAAATCAAATTGTTACATCACATGTATATAACCTACCTGTTCTACTTATCCACACACTACAGTGTGGATTGTGCTATATATATATATATATATATATATATATATATATATATATATATATATATATATATGCCATACACACAAGTCAACTAGCCTGTATTGTCCATACTCTCACATATAGGTATGGCAGTGTCCCTCCTAATACCTCCAGCAGATGTTATAGTGCCAGGACAGTGTGCATGGTTACCCTCATAGAGTGTGGATGCATCATAATAGTTGTTCAAGTGTGTGTGTGTGTGTGTGTGTGTGTGTGTGTGTGTGTGTGTGTGTGTGTGTGTGTGTGTGTGTATGTGTGTGTGTGTGTGCACTCATCTCTTATCACTTTAAATCACATGTTATGTCAGAGGCACAGGATTACAGGTGGTATTATTCTGATATTGTCCATGATTGTGGCTGGTTCTTGTAATGTTTTCCATGAGCCTTTACCTGTATCCACCTTGCTGGAGACCTCTGCTGAGAGTGCACTCATATTCCAGCATATCATTTTGCACAGCTTCACAATATGCACCCTGTCTCAATTGTATGTCAGATCCCTGAAATGTCCTCTGCATTATTCATGTAAGGATACTTATCTCACACAGAGATCCTCCCCATTGTTATGTCACCTTTTGTGACAGTCACATAAAACACATTTTCACTGTTTTGTTCCTACTGCACTACATAGATAAGTGATTAGTGTTGCTGCTACAACCATCTTCCATTGACATGCCCTCCTCTGCTCTACATTAGGTAATTTCACCTGTCCTCTTTTCCTATGTTCATTCCTACAATTCATGTGTGTACCCCTGTTCAATACACACACTTCCCATGAGTGTTCATTTTACATGGCAGTCCATGTGCTCTTACAGATCATTTGCACAGCTTCAGTACAGAATACCAGGAATGGGATATCACAATACTCTGCACTGTAGGTACACTGTCCTGTGCTGTGTTTAGACCATATACTTCACATTCATACCTTTCAACTGTCCAGATATTCCCAGGATGTCCAGATATTTTCCTTACCAAATTTGTGGCTTTTAACCATATCACTGGGATGATCTCAGGACTGATGTGAGTCAGTATTACATACATTTGAGGTCATACCTCTCCCCTGCCCTGATTTGTGCAGAATGTCCACTTTTTATCTCATATTTTTGATGTTTTTCTCATAACATATTGGTTCTCTGGCAAATCATTTGTGTATCATTGCAGATTGAAGTCAACAGCTGATGACAGACTGATGGCAGACATTTGAGTTTCACACGTCATGCTCTTCAGAAAGTTTATGGTACTGTACAACTTATTATTCCTTCAGCTTTCTAAGTTTGGAAGACCAGTATTAAAATCTGTCCCTAGTCTTGGGCCTTTTCCCCCCATTATGTATGGCTTTGTTCAAATTTTTTGCTCTAAGAGGCTGAGAGTTTCATTCTAACACATTTCTATGAGACATCTATGTCGCATACATCCCTATTTCTGGTTATTTGTCCCTTCATTATGTTGGCCTTTGTGCAGATGTATTGCAATAATAGACTGACAGGTATCTGTGAAGTCCTGGTGATCATTGTGATATTCCACACAAATCCACGAACAGTAGGTGCTCTACTTTACAGAATTGATATCTGTGTTTGCTTACATGGTTTCCAGGCCAGCAACACTGTTGCCAGCCATGAAAATCAAGCTTAAATGCACCACGCACAATTAATATGCATTGTACTCTACTGCTCGCCAATGCACACACATGTAAATACTGTGTAGTCTTTGTGTGGAGCCTACACAGAGTTTATTGAATCCCAGGGTCTGTCTTTTCTCCTAATTACATCTCACTCCTTTTTATTTTTTTAATCTGATTCACTATATATAACAATTTATGCACTACTACTTGAAATTATTGTTTTTGCTGTATATACTACTTTTACAAATGTTAAGCACTATTCCATTTTGCTATTATTTTACTACATTCTGCCATATTCATCATCTACTTCACTAAATTTTACATTAAACAATACTGCCAATGATTATTGTTCTTTAATGATTGATGATTTGTTCTTATTATACCTGCATCTTAACTGAAAAGCATCTGGGTATCAGCTGACTTACTCAGTTAGAATAGAAAACTGGCAGTAAAAAAAAATCATAAATACATGCATGCATACATATATACGTAAATAAACAAACAAACAAATAAATAAATATCATCAAATCCAGCTAAAGAATACCACATGGCCTTTTATTTTAGTATAGTATTTATGTTAGAATTTGTAATACCCAACCACACTTGTTAATGCCTCTGTTTTTCATACCATCAGACCTTTGCCTAAGAAATAGGCCCAGAAAATCATGTCCACCCACAAGCCGAAGTTCACAGATGCAGAAAATTAGGTTATAGCAGAAGTCCTCTGTCTCAGTGTTAGATGTCTCTTTGCCATCCATTCTACTGACCAGCCCTTCTATGAATGTGTTTGATATGACTTTGTTAAATCATTCAAGCTTATAGTGCCTTTTTTGGTATACCTGGAGTTCACACACATAGCTCCTTATGGTGTCCAGGACCTTTTTGGGTCTTGCTTCTTTAACTAAGTTATTTACCAGCTAATATCGAGCAAAATTATAAAGGGCCCATAGTTATTAAAAAATGACAGTAAGATTGTTAATCTGTGACGTCCTGTGGCAGGGAAATTAATCCATTTGCCACTTATTCATATTTTCATTTTTATGTTTATACTTTGATAGGTGAGAGACCTACTATTGAGGTCATGGTGTGAAATGTTATTGTAGGAGACAGGAAAATTCATTGCTACTGTCCACTTATATCACACTGTATTGGAGTTATAGCTAGCTGTCTGTTAGAGTTATGAAAATGATCAATATTTCCATATGTAATATCTATTTCAAAACCCTTGTGACTTACAAACTATTGCATAGCATCAGGTGAAACCTTATATATTGTAGAAGAAAACTGTCTTTGATATTTGAACTGTAAGTTGCATATCCTGAGAAATATTCAATGTTAAAATATTCAATGTTATTTATATTAATAATTATGCAACTAAGCATATGTTTTCATATTTCTGTAAATATCTCAATAGACATGAATTCAGAGAGAAATTTCTTGCTGGCATATGAAAGCTTTTGTCTGTCTAACAATATATGTCTATGTTGTACAGTTTCCAGGATATGACAATTTGTTTCTGAAAATTTATCAAAAAATACAATTCTGGGTTTGGGCACATAATACATTATATTATTTATGGAAAGACTATGAATACATTAATTATTTTCACTTTAACAAATACTTCTTACTGATAACATTACTATTTGCTTAGATGTAATATTTTTTATCGTTCTCAAAACATTTGCATTAGTTTAGCTTATGCTTTTAAACTTCCTTTTTCAGAAAATGCGCTGGAATGCAAGGATGGGTTTTGACTTCTGCAGGTGTGACATTCCACACCACACAGATGTTAATGAGTTAACAATGTCAGTGGTGTGGGTGATCAGGATTGTGTGTATGATAAGGTTCACCAGAGAACGACTGATATTATATATGCTGCCTGCCCCAGAGCAGAGTCCCTGGCATAGAAAAGGAAATGAACTGTTGATAGACTCAACTGAACCATACTTTATGGAGATCATCTTACTAAAAGCAGTACTACCTTCACAGAATTCCACAGAGCGATGATGAATTTTGGGGCTGAGCTGTATGGGTAATACTGAATTTCAGCTTACTATGCCCCAGATATATCATCTTACTTTCATTATTTGCCATCATTCTTATCTGTTAGTCACATTACAGTTTACTGCTCTGTTCTGGTAATACAGGTACATCTTGCATCCAGGTACAATGTCCATCTGCACAAAGTATGGTCAGGGTTAATAGACAGTATCATATTTGTTTAGTTTTCATGATAGTAGCTGCATGTGTAGTTGTGATGCTTAGTGATATTTACAATGGATATTTTTTTACTTTGGTGTATTCAGGGGTGATTCCTTATTGGGCAACAGCAAAATCGAACTACCCCTATCTGATAATGGGGGATTTGTACCCTCTGATAATTATGTGGAGATGAGCTGGCACATCCCCGACTCATAGTTTGGACACAATATCAATGCCAGCATATTCACTGGGCACAGTACCATTTGATACTGGATGAGTCAATGGGGATACTATAGATCATGTAAGTGTCGTGGGCCCACGTAGAGGGATGTCTGAATCTATTCCTTGTATTATTGGGCACTGAGATCCACACAGGGGGTTGGTATTGGTGCTTACCAGAGGTCTGTCAATAGCTGCCGCCCAACGTATGTGCAAGGCCTACATGGAGATACAAATGATTACTACCCAAGTCATGACAGAGATTGTGAGTGAGATCTAGGAAGTGCATGCTGACATATGGGAGTACGTGAATTATATGTATGACTCACTGGATAGACTGAGTCAAACAATGGACCATGCAGTATCTTTTCTGGGTGATTGTCAGTGGCAAAAGACCATCCATGCAACTGATCATTTGCTAAATCCTTGGATATTAGCCAATTTGGCCATGGAAGAGTAACACCATGCTCCCACAGTGGTAGGACTTCCACATCTGCATCAATTGTGGAGGAGTCGCCACCAGTGAGAGGTCATCTTCATAACTGTGGTCATGGTCATGTTGTCTTATCTTTCAGCAGATGTCAGGCATAGTCAGGTAACACACCTGCATCTTGTCTAAGTTGTAGTACAGCCTGTACAACTCCTGGTAGATCCGACTGTCATGTGGAAGCATGAAAAAATGATGAAACCTTCATCATGCATGCCTTGGACTTGTCCACTGGGTAAGGCACAGTGTTACACCATGCGCTGTGACTGCACCTCTGCAGATGCACACATACACACACACGTGCTCATACACACACACACACACACACACACACACACACACACACACACACACACACACGCACACACACGCACACACATGCACACATGCACACACGCACACATGCACACACACACACATACACACGCACTCATACACACACACACACATACACACACACACACATATACACACACACACACACGCACGCACACATGTGCACACACACGCACACACTCACACACATGCACGCACACACACACACACACACACACACACACACACACACACACACACACACACACACACACACACACACACACACACACAGGCCGCAGCATATCCCATACATAAACTGACCCTGCCCATTCTACACATTAATCATAAAGGACTCCACTTCTCCCATGACCCATGAATAAAAAAAATTGTTAGTACACTTCAGCACTCACTTACACAGATTTCCCATGAAAGACATGCATTCATGTACCCCCCCTGCCCAGCTATGCAAATGATAGTAATAGTACACTGCCCTGTGTGCATTGTGACTTCGGTTGCCTATTTACGATATACAGCATGGCCAGGCTATGCATGAGTAAGCTCAGTCTGATATGTTTGCATACAGCACTTTTACTGCTGTGCATCTGCTTAACTCTTATATAGTTATGTTGTAAGGATACATGCAGTCTGCTGCCATTTTGCTAGTGCCATAGCCTACTGTGCCGACATCTGTCTGGCAGGGCTGTCCCCTGTTGCTGGCCCCTCCTCTGACTTCTTGTTAGTGTCATATTCTGCTGGCTATGATTTTGGAAACTGGGGCCCTGCAGAAGACCACTGTACTGTGTCTGTGCCCTCGCTATAATATTACGTAAATTACGTCCATAGTTTTATACCAGGCTAGTAACCACCAGGGTCATTGTAATCCTAGCTGTTCAATCTACACCAGTTGTGTTCCTGTATATCATGGGCATTTATTTGGAGTGTCATACAAGTTAGGACGTTTCTAGAGTTTATGTGGAGGGTTTCATATTTTGGGCATTACTGTCTTAATATTTCTTTCAGAGACACAGAGACCAGATCTGGGGTGAATTTCCAGTTTCCCATCCATTAGACAAGGTTACACCTAAATAAGGTTAGGGATGGACTCTGCTTCACATGGATGGGGAGCTTGTAACAGAGTATGGGGATCCTGTGAGACACATAACTGTCTCACCAACATACTTATTTATGTCACAAGTAAAATTTAAACAATCTGATCTAGTGGTTCTGATGCTATTCATTTTGTGGATGTGACAAAAGTCCATCAGAGTTGGAAACAAAAATGCCTTGTATGGCAGGTATAGATCCCCTCTCAGTAACCTGTAGGAGACAGAATATAGAGATATATCCTGGATTCTCCTAGTAAGAAACCTCTGTAGGCATTCCAACCACTGCATGTGTTTGGTATGCCAACGGGGGCATTACAGTCAATAATGGTTTTGTTAAGGGCTAAATAAAGTGACACTATGGCTTTCTTGGACCTGGATGACATACTCTTACTTATAAGTTGGATGACATAGAATGATTTTCTTACTACCTTGGCCATGTGTTGTTCAAAGGTCAGATTGCTATCTACATATTATCCCAGATCCTTGACTACTGGGTCAACTCTTAGGGGTGTCTTATCTGTGGATGAATTAGCCTGAGTGGCAGTTTTTCCTAAAGGCACTATGATGCATTTCTAGGCATTGAGTTTTAGTCCATGACATTGGCACCAGCCATTTGTCTCCATTAGACTCACTAGTAAAATGCGTGTGTCGTAGAGGGAATCTGTGATAGCTCCCAATTTGCAGTCATCTGCAAATTTGGTCAGAGAAATGCCCTTGGCATTAGCCTTTACCTCAGAGCTGTATATGCCACATATGAGTAGTTCCAGCACTGAGTCCTGATGTACCCTCACTGGTGGCTAGTCTTTTAGTGGAGGTGGTATCATCAATCCTGACTACCTGGGTTCTGTTTGTAAGGCAGCTGGCAAGCCAGTGATTTATGTAGGGGTTTATGCTCAGTTTGGTGAGTTTGCCAATTATACCTAAGTGGCGTATTGCATGTTCAGTCCAGGTCCAGGTAGGTGGTGTGCACTATTTTCCCCTCATCCATTGTCTCGGCGACCTGCTCAGTGAAGTCCACCATCTGAGTAGGCATGGTCTTTCCCTGACAAAGCCAAACTAGGCTGAATCCAGTGTCTGTAGGTTACCTATGTCCCATGACTTTGCATGTTAGACTTGTCATACTAATAGGTCTGTAGTTTCCAGGGGTGGTCAATGGTCTTCCTTTGGGAAGTGGAATAACAGTTACAGTCCTTCATTCTCATGACACAAAGTCTGTTTTAAGGTTATAGTTTAAAAGATATTCTAGTGGTCTTGACAGATTATTTAGGAGGCATCTTGGGATATTGTCAGGGTCCATTGGTGGTGTGTTTTTTTTTTTTTGCCTTAGTCAGTGCAACCAGGATCTGCTCCCAGTTAACTTATTCCTTCCAATGGATCTCTGGAAGCTTGCACTGTTACTTCCAATGGGCAGAGCCTAAGCTTTTTGATAGAATTAGACTAGGGGTTACTAAAGAAATGTAGCTGTCAAACTCTTCAGCACAAACTATTTTTTACAGTGGTAGTATTTTTTTTAGATTCTAAGTCTTAAACTGGATTTTATAAATCACAGTAAGCACAGTAACTATTAAGTTTGTAATATTTTATAAATGACTTACACTATTTCAACAACCAATCAAGTTAAACTCAAACTGTCAGCAGAGTGTTTTTCATCCAGCTAATAACTTTCCTATGAACTTAAGTAGTTGTGTCTATACCATTTGGTTGTAGAGATATTTAGAAAAACATTATGACAAAATAAGTACAATATATGAACAATTATTAATATCTTTTTACCTGCCCTACACAGAGATCAAATATCAATACATTTGTATTTTTCATTGAGTAAGCTTTAAGATGAAATCTTTTAATACTTATGTAGCAAGGTTTTGAAATATTAGTGCAAATATGAACAAGCAATTTTTGACACCTAGAGGCATCAGTAGGAGGTAACTGCAGTAGCACTTAGAAGTATTACTTGGCTGTAATGAGTTAATAGTTGGGGGTTATGCTAGTAGTTATTTCATGGAGGGAGGCATGGGGAGTGGGGGTGAAGTTTGAGCTGAATTGGTCAATCTGAAAATTCACTATATCGCTCTGCTCAATGAATGTATCATCATTAACTACCATTTCAGCACATTAATGGGTACTGCCTTTGAGGTTTTGGACATAGTTGTAGAAGGCCTTATAGTTGTCTATAGCTTATGAGGCTATTTGACATCATAATTGATCATGCTGGACTTAATTAGTCCTCTTAGTTTTATGTTTAGCTTAGTTAGAGAGCTCTTATCATTATAGGACTTGCTTTTTCTGATTTTTAGCTATGACTTTTTTTCCCTTTTTTTATATGCCCTGTAAAAGTTATGGTTCCACCAGTGTGGTTCATTTTTAGAGTTTGTTTTGAGCTTACTTCTAGCAGGTACAGTAGCCTCTATACAGCCATTTACATGGTTGTACATGGTCATAGTCTCTGTGAACAATTTCACATAAGTTGTGAACTTGGGGTTGGGGGCATGACATTTTGATAAATTATAACTTAATAGAGTCTAGGTTGCTTAGGAATAGTTTATAACTGTTGCAGGGTTTGCTGGAAATACTCAGTTCATTTTTATTTTGAAGACAGCTTTGAGGTCTGACCTCTCCAATGGGGACTTGACAGTAGAGATGGGGGGTACAGCAGTCTCTCACATTGATGAGTATCAGGTCCAGTATGCTTGAACCTATGGTGTATGTGCACACTATCTGGTCAAAGATATTTGTATTAATAAAGTCCAGGAATCATTGTGCCTGTGAGTATGAGGTAGTGTGCGTTTCCCATTCTATAGAAGATTAGTTAAAATCTCCCATAATTAGGATATTTGGTTTAATGTTGAGTCTCTCCAGTAGGTCTAGGCATGAGGTCTTGGATTCTAGGAGCACAGAGGGTTTCATATACCTTGGCAGGATATGTTATGGGACTTTCTCTATGGTAATTGGCAGGTGTATAAATTCCAGGGAATATCCCTACTTAACCAATGTAGAGTTTTGCTTGTTACTAATATAGATTGAGATTCCTCATCCTTTTGTCCCTGTCTGCACAGCCAATAGGGGTGCAAGGCACAGAATCCTTGCACTGCCAGAATACTTTCTATGGATTTAAACCATGTTTTGATAATGGCAAATATGCCTATATTCTCCAGAGTGAAGAGAGCTCGTAGGGCATAGAGTTTTTTTGTTTAGGCTCCTAGCATTGTGCAACAGCACCTTTAAGTGTTTTTGGTGTTTTATTTGGTGTGTCAGTAGTTTTGTTAATTTTGGCATTGACTAAAAAAAAAAAAAAAAAAACTATTTTCATAAGCCTAAGTGAGACAGGTGTGGACTATCCTTTATAAAGCAACATGGTCTGTAAATCATGTCCTGCCATGCTGACAAATACCAAATCCTCCTGGAATGGCACCAGAACTAAGTCAATTATTGAAGTCAATCATCTTTTGTTCATACTGTGTCATCCTCCTTCATGAAGGTAGAATGCTGCTCAATGCAACTCACATACCTGTTGAGACAAATGTTTATTGATATCAACAATGTCACTCTTCATATAGTCCAAGGAAGTATGTTTCATGCCATTAATGCCGACATGGACTATGATAGAATAATACTGATACTTATGGTGTACTGACTTGATTGAGTGCGTAGCTTGGCAGATCCTGGCTCCAGATAAGCAACTAATTGTTTTCTTCTCTTTGTTCAGTCTGGTGAGTGGTGCACCTGTGTATCGTACAATGGAGTCCCCTATGACATGTGTCCTGGGTTATATGTTGGCTTGCCTTATGAGCTTTGCTCGTGAGGATCCACTGGATGTTGGAATATGTGTGGTATGCAGTGTTTAGTGTTGCTTTGGTAAGAACTTTAGAGATTTCTAAGGATTAGTGTTCAAGTTTATAGACTCAGGAGATCTTTATGTTTTGGGAAGATTGCTTTTTCACATCTCAGCATAGGCTGGTTTAGGTGTGTGGTGGATACTGTGCAGTGGATGTAGTGCATGTGTTCTTGACAATCTTGATTGTATGTGAGATTTTTGCTTCCAATGAAATTGGATATGTGCATCTCTTAAATACTGGGTTTGATTTTTAACTCCTTACAGCCAAGTGCCCTACCAGGCATTTCTGCAGTTACCTCCTACTGTGCCTCTAGGCGTCAAATATCGGTTGTTCATATTTGCATTAATAATTGTAAAACCATGCTAAATACATGGTATTGGGATATTTTATCTTGAAGAATACATGATGATAAACACAATTGTATTGATATTTAACTTCTGTCAATAAATATTTGTTACAACTGTAAGGTGATAATTTCACTTTTCAAAGGCTGAAGCCGCACCCACTGGGAATTAAACATACACTCTAAAAAGAGCCTATCTGGAAGGGAATGAGTTAAGGATTAAATTGTTATCTGTGAACATGAGACAGATGTTAGATAGTCTTAAGATGTCCATATCTACCAAGTCAGCTACAGAAATATTTGGAAATTGCATATCCGTGTTGTCCAGACCTGAATCTGGGTGGGCTATTGTAGGTCATGGACTGTGTTATACAGAATTCTCAGGGTTTTGGCACTGCAATAGGTTAGATTGTGCTAAGATTTGATAGTAGTTTTGTTTAATATGTAAACTTGCTGCTCCAAACATGCTTCTGCATAATAGGTTTATTTTATCCACACTAAGTTGCAAGTATCCATTCTAAAGGAAGTTTTATAGATAAAATTTACCACAAGTGGTACATACATGGTTAGTATTTCAGCACATGCAGTGGGGGTCATTCTGCAGTGTATCATCGGATATATCCAGATGATGGAATAGTGACTTCACCAGCTCAAACACACGGTGTATAATGTTTTTAGTTTGCAGAAGGAAATGGTTGTTTCCATGGTCAGTTTGATTCTGTGAATTTCTAATCAGTATCATCAGCCTGTGTTCTAGGGCATATCCAGCATCACCCATAAGATGCTATTGTGTGAAGTTACCCTCGCAATCTATTGGTACAGATCACATGTGTGCCATATAGGGGAGTCATGAAAACTGCTTGGGTGACCTACACACACATTATAGATATCCTGTGCATTACAAACCACCTGACAGTTGATGGTGTGATGCACTTTTCCATTCATGTATCTCCTTCCTTGTTCACAAGATGTAGCCTTTATTTTAATTTGGGATAGTATATGGCCCTTAGCACTTCTGAGAAATGGGGTATGGCATAGAAGTCATGTATGCTGCTGGCTCTCTTTTCTGGTGTACCTGGTAATGACATATGCTCCAACACAAGCTGGAGCATGGCATCAAGAAACTAAAGGAGTATTTTTGAGACAAATGCCTGAGATGGTCTAATGAGTATAAATTAGGTCACTGAAAGGTCCCTGTAGCTAATATATGTGAAGCCACACATACCTTAAAACCAGTTTCAGTTCACATACTCCCTTCCTTGTTCACAATGTGGAGCCTTTGATTTAATGTTGGCACAGTCTATGTCCCCTTGTCATGTCATGGAAATGGGCTATATCATTGAAATCCTGCATGATGTTGGCTCTGTCCTCTGTGGTACAAGGGTGCCAAATAAGTCCTTGTGCATGCTGAAGCATGTTTTAGAGAAACTGATGGAGTATTCTTGAGGCGCATGCCAGAAATACCTCCACTGTGTCCCCAGTAGAGTGCCGAAAGGTCCCAATAGCTAATATTTGTAAAATCACACATATCATAATACCCACTAGGGCAGATATTGTGCAGGGCTGCAGATGAGGCTGACACATGTCCAGAATTTGTTGTTTAGTATTCCTGTTAACATGATAGTACTCTAAAATGTAATTGTCATTGAGGGCATGGAATGTTAAGTGAGGACAGATGACCTGCTGCCTCTGTAGGTGACGTTATGTACCTTTGGTTGCACTGGCTACTATTACTGCCTATTACAGAGAAACAGTTACAATAGCTATGGCATCTTTGTCACTATTGCATCACTGAACAGCATTTCAGCATCTCTGAATCCCTCTGCCATGTTGTTTTGCATCATCATATGTGGTCCTTCACTATGTGATCATTAGAATATAATGTGGTTGACAAGTACATCAGGTAAATAGTTAATGTTTGTCATTAATGAGATATAGAAATGTAATAAAAGCTGTCCAGTTTACCTCTAGTTGTCTTCTTGACTCCACACAAAAAAAATAAATAAATAAATAAAAATAAATAAAAAAAACATGGATGAAACAAAGATAAATCTTACTTGTAATCTTTTTGTGGTATAGTTGAACTCCCCTAAATTCCATGGAAAGTAGTTAAGTATCTCTTATTCTCAGTATGTTTACTACTTACTGGCACAAACATAACATAGTACCATATAAACATACTCAGTATTTGGTTTATACAAACTTAATTTGTATAACACCTAAAAAATAATATCCCATTTGAGTTTGCATTTTTAGTTATACTGATGATTTTTCTCTGTATATCAACTAGAACCTATATTTCACTGCTATCACATGCTTTTTAAGATTTTTGTTATACCTTGGGATATGAAGAACTCAGTGCTTTACTTTCTTGTTTTACTATAGTTTTTACCAGATTATACTTCTTGGTGTGGGTCATGTTATAAACAAATATTATGTAAACAGATCCACAAAGGAAGATTAAATTGTCTGCAATCTTCCTACCTCTGTCAGTGAATATAACCAGAACTGGAACTCAAGTTAGAAAAGCAAATTGCATTGATAAAAAAAAATAATAATAATTTAATTTGCATACCATAATCAGTGTTTGCACTGGTAAGTTAAAAGAGTAAATGTAATACAATAGGTATTACAAAATTAGACTTGGAAATTCATGTTCATGAATGCTACAAAGTGCACTAATCTGTAAATAATGCATCCATTTAGAGCATAGTTTTGTATACCATGCACTACTCTTCTTCATGGTTATTGAATAATTGATTTAAATGTAACCTCAGGCGTTAATGATGCCATGATGCTTATGAGGATGTGCTTCACTTTTGGTGGTTCTGTTCTCAGATCAGAAACTGAAAAAGTAAAATGTAATTGTTGTTTCATATGTTAACACTGAATATTACTTTAACTTTAAAAGTGCATTAACTGAATATGCTCTCTCAGCATTTTGTATTGCTCATCGACTGCCATGTCACCAAGGAGCCAATTCACTTAGAACAGCTTGGCGATTTTGCTGTTTTCCATTGGAAATTACTGTCAAATGTGTTGCTAAGTGTACACTGGTAGTTATTCCTTTTTTTTTTGTTTTTTTTTTTGAGGTTTTTCTCTTCTTCATATTTGAGCAACTAAAGAGATTATCTATATCTATATCTCTATCTATATGTATATCAATATATAGGTCTACTTCACATGACTAAAATTTTGTTTGACTGACTTTCATTTGACAGAGACCAAAATACCTAATTTTCAAAATACTGAAAACTCACTTGACTGAAACTCATACTACTGAAACCTTACAATGCTACATTTCAAAATATTAACTTGTAAATCATAGACATGCACACTTACAACACCAATGACTAACTCTTTCTAGAACTTAAAAACTACTTATGTACCCTCTTAACAGAAACCGGATGATAAAAAAACAAACTAGGTGGGGGGGGGATATGCCCCCCACATCCCCCTAACTATAGATATACTAACTGCAGGATTGCACTACAGTGGGGAAAAGGGCATGCACCTTTTACTTACCTTACAGTAGTCTACATGCTGCCACTACTGCTGGGAATGCAGAAAACATCCAACATATTACTTGAGATATTTCCCATAAAAAAGTAAACAGACATACCCACATTTAGAAACACTATAATACTACTTTCTCTGTGACTATCGGTATTCTGACAATCATCACTATAAGTTACAGTAATTCTTTTTATCAAAGCAAGTCACAGGAGAGGGGAAACCCACATCATGTCTATGGCTTTAAATTCAGTATAATATGATTCAGTCAAATGAGTTTTCAGTATTTTGAAAATTTGGTATTATGATCTTAGTCAAATGAAATTCAGTCAAGTGAAATTTCAGTCATGTGAAGTAGACCCCTATATTTATATCTATACTCATGTCTATAGATATAGATACAGTTTATAGCCTGCTACAGACCACCCTCCCAAACCCAGGAACCCCACTCGGCCTTCCCGAGAACACTGGAAAATATGAAGGTCTCTCCAAACACCATTATATTGGGCGATTTCAACTACCCAAACATAGACTGGGAGCATTACTCTAGCTCCAACACCATAGCCCAAAGGTTCCTAGAATTTATAAACTCAAATGCTATGGAACAACTTGTTACCACTCCCACAAGAGGGGAAAACATACTGGACCTGATCATCACCAACATGGGGACCAGAAGTGTATCCCTCACTGGTAAGATCAGACCTTAAACTAATCTCACTGGATATTCACATCCCGACCCCACCCCCTGCCCAGAAAACCACAGTGAAAAACTTCTCTAAAGCAAATTTCACACTCCTCAAAACCGAGGTGGAATCCTTCAAAGCCCCCGAGCCTGTGGAAAATACGGCCCAGACCCCAGAATCCTTTATAAACGCATTCTATGAACACCTTCAGGAATGCATGGATCATGCAATCCCAAATAAAACCAAGATCCAATCCTCCAAAGGCAGACGTTCTGTCTGGTGGACCCCAGCCATAAACAAACTATACAACAGAAGGAGGAAGCTACTACATGAGAGAGAAAAATCCCAAAAAGGGAAGGCATCTCTGATCAGTATTAGCAAAAAACTACAGGCACTCATAAAATCGTCAAAGGCCAGCTTCGAGAGAAAAATTGCACAGGACACTAAGGATAATCCCAAGGCTTTCTTTAGTTATGTTAGGAACCTGGGTGGGAATTCCCAGATATGCTCAGAATTAGTCCAAAATGACAAAAAATACATCGAACCCACAGACATTGCCAACATCCTAGCTGACAGGTTCAGTGCAAACTTCTCCCCCCCTCCCCACCAAAAGGGCAAAATATCTATCCCAGCAGAGTGCTGCCCCCCTGACATCTCAGATGCTCAGGTAAGAGCCGCCCTCGCCAAAGCAAAAATCACAGCATCAATGGGACCAGACAGTGTCCCGGGCTGCGTCCTATATGAACTCCAAGAAGAGCTAAACCAAACATAAAACTACTGTTCAATCGCAGCCTTACTACAGGATATGTACCCAAAGAGTGGTGTACAGCAACAGTCGTCCCTCTCCACAAAGGTGGTGCCTCAACGGATCCTGGAAACTATCGCCCCATAAGCCTGACTAGCTTGGTCTGCAAAGCTATGGAAAGGATCAACATGGACCTCATAAATAAAGAAATTGGGGACCTACAAACACTGGATCCTACCCAGTTCGGCTTTGTTAAGGGCAGATCCTGCCTCTTAAACCTGGTTGATTTCTTTGAAACAGTTACCAAGGCCATTGACGAGGGGAAGATGGTCCACACAGACTACCTGGACCTCACAAAAGCCTTCGATACAATACCCCACTCGGGCATTATAGACAAGCTCACCAGCTTAAATATAAACCCCTATGTCACTAAATGGGTTGCAAACTGGCTCAAGGACAGAACCCACATGGTTAGAATTGCTGGAGCTATGTCAGACTCCAAACCAGTTACAAGTGGCATCCCACAAGGCTCAGTCCTGGGACCTCTCTTGTTCGGTATATATTTCTCGGAGGTACAGGCCAACACGGAAGGACTGTGGCTGACCAAGTTCGCAGATGACTGCAAACTGGGCGCCATAATCAACTCTCCAGCTGACACAAGCATCCTCCAAAAGGGCCTCATAGAAACAGACAACTGGTGCCAGAGCCATGGCCTCAAGCTAAACTCCAAAAAGCGTATAGTCATCCCCTTAGGCAAAAACAAAATGCCCACAAATTACCACATAGGTGGTAATCCATTAAGTACAGAAGAAGTAATTAGGGACCTGGGGACCCAAGTTGAACAATCTCTCATTTGACGACAACGTGGCCAAAGTGGTTAGAAAAACATTTTATATAGCCCACCTAATCATGAAGGGATTCACATCTAGATCAGGGGAGGTCATCGTGACTCTTTACTCATCCCTCATCAGGCCCATAATTGAGTACAATGCCCCTTTTTGGATGTACCTTACCAGACACCTGCAGCAACTGGAAAGACCCCAAAAGTACCTCACCAAGAGGATCAAAGGGCTCAAACAGATGCCATATGCTGCCCGGTTAAAGAAACTCCAGCTCTACTCAGTGGCATACCACCTGCTCAGAGGCGATCTGTGCCTGACGTATAAAGCCATGTCCAACCCGGAATTAATGGACATGCTACACCTCAGAAAATCCAAATCCCATCGAGCTACGTGCTCAAGAAACTTGAACCTCAGCACTGAAATAAATAGGACATGCTGGAGGGACAGATTCATAACCCAGTGGCTCCCTTCACTCTGGAATAAAATCCCAGTCCAGGTTAGGCAGAGTCCCTCATTGACTCTCTTCAAGAGGAATCTTGATGAGTGGATGGGAGATCGTAGGTTTACCCCGGGTATCACTTCTGTGTCACTGTTAAACAGAGGCACAGTATACTAACCTCGAGAAAGGGCATAGAAAAATTAATTTAAAATGGGTGGCGAAAGCCAAACTCACTCTGGCTAGGCTTATAAATGCCCTAGGGCAGATAGCCTAGTATGAACCTATGAACCTATGAAGATTGTTAAAATACACAAACTATTAATTAACTTATTAATAAAATCAATTCTCTCTCCTTCTGTGTCTGTTTCCGACAATGGCATTGCTAAATTGTTTAAGAACTGCTTTTGTAACACAGTCTAAAAATCTTTCTGTTGTTCACCTATACATTTTGGAGTTCAGGTCACTTAACTAAATAACCTCAGCCTCAGTGCAGGTAGCATATACCCACTCAGGAAAGATTTTTCAAAAATAATAAAAGTCTTTGCTAATATGTCTTCATAAATGGTGGTAAATATACTGAGGCAGTCATCTACAGGCACATAACTCTTTTAAAAATTGTGGACAGCGTTTTTTTTTTGTGATTTTGTTTTGCTGTAATTATACTTTCTAATTCAACAATATATAGTTTTTAGTTTAGTTATATCAGTACAAATGTATTTAAGTGTAATGAACTTGTGCTTGTACTAACTGAAAGCTGAGTACCTGTTCGGTCACTTCATAGTTCGCTGTCACATTGCCTCATCAGACGCAGTAGTGGGATAAGCATGTTTTCTGCAGTTACAGCAGTTTTCAGTGCAGAGTCACAAAGAACATGCAACCATCCAATACATCATCAAATAACTAAAACAGTTATATTATGTTATACTTTTTATAACACAAATGTAACACTGTAAGTTGTGTATCTTGGAATGATCACTTTTGGGAAGAACCCTAGGGCTGTGTGAATTATATCAATGAGAACCCTAGAGTGCAATATGTTTCTCTTGTACATGGAGTGCATTAATGCTAGAAAAATATTTGGAATAATCTGCGTATTTGTGAAGCTGAACATGTGATAAAGATGCAATGAAGATAATGAAGATTACAATTATCAAAATAAAGATGACTAAAATGATTACATAAACATAAAGATGGTAATTGTAATAAAGATACTGGAGATAAAGATGTAATGAACATGATAAAGATGGCAGTGAAGGCGATGATATGATCATGATAAATATGTGCTGACAATGAAGCTGCTGATGACAAGATCTGATGAAGATGATTATACAGGTGAATATGGAAAAGAAGTTATACTCACTATGATGATTGAAAATGGTGATACAATGATCATATTGATGAGGATGTGAGGATAATGCAATGAAGAGAATAATGATAATGATGATGATGGTGCCATATGTGGTGAATGTGACAAGGAAGTGGATGATGTAACCAAGAGGATGCTGATGTGCATAGCTGATAATAAAGATTAATAGTATTGAAAGCAAGGAGGCAATGGTGCGATAAAATGCAATAAAGCTGATAAAGATTATGAATGTAGCAATGAAGATGATACAGAGTTATTGAAGCTGGTGATGAGATGAAGGTGACATAGAAGATGTGATGATGATGAAGGTGAATTGAAAATAAAGATAAGCACTACTTAATTCAATGTATAGCACAAATCTTCATCTTCCTCACATCTTTATCTACATTTTCATCACCTTACCATCACCATCTTCAAGTTCTTTATATTATTTTCAATGCATCTTTCTCATCATCTTTATTATCATCAACAAATGGCAGGTAGTGCAGATGGATAAGGCTGTGAGCTGAAGATTTTGAGGTACAAGGTTTGATTCCCTCAGCCCTCATTTGCTCTGATAAGGGACCATGTGTGTTCAGTGGGCCAACCTGCTTAACAAATGGGTATTATTATTATCTTTATTGCATTGTCATCTTTATTGTCATCTGTATTATATCATCTTTCTCACCATCTGCACCATCATCTTCATTTTTACTGCATCATTATCATTGTTCTCATCATCACACCTTCATCATCCTCTCATAACATTATCATCTTCATCATCATTGGTGACATCTTTGTTAATTATTCATTATCATCTTCACTAAAATCATCTTTCCCATCCTCATTATATCTTCATGTTAATCATATCCTCATCTAAACCCTTTTTATTGCATCTTCATCTTCATAAATCTAAACATCATTTCAAAAAATTTCAGTCCAACACTAATTCTTTCACTTTGGTGCAGCAGCTAGCATTGCTGCCTCACAGCAAGAGGTTATCTTGTTCATTTCTTGGCAGCGGTGCCTTCAGTGTGGAGTTTGCATGTCCTCTGTTATTTGGTGTGGGTTTCATCTGAGTTCTTTGGTTTCCTCCTCTATTGCAAAGATGTTCAGTATGTGGAGTCAACATTCTAAATTGGTCATAGGTATGAGAATTCAAGTAATTGTTATGGAAGAACAACAGAGGCAAGGCTAGCCACCCTGCAGTATGAACCTTAGCTCTAGATGATTGTCACTGTTTAATTGACACCCTGGCCTCATGTGCAAAAAAAAAGACAGAGGGGTTGAGGATGGATGGACTAATCCTTTCAGTGCCTTTTTTAGGCAAGGCTCAAAAGACAAACCCACCTCCATAGGTATCACAAGGGATAAGAAACTAAGAGTAATGCTACTCAATGCCAGAAGTCTAAACCTCAAGATGCACGCACTCGAAACTCTCCTTAGCATGGAGAACATCGATATCTGTGCAGTAACAGAAACCTGGTTCAAGGCTCCCGAGAGCACCCCAGCACTACCAGGTTATACCTCATACCATGCTTTTCGGCCCCAAAACTTGGACCGAACCACAAAAGGAGGGGTAGTATCAATATTCGTCAAAGATACCCACACCTCCAGGTTGGTGGCACAGCACGAAGCATCATAGACTATCCATGTGCAACTAACAGTGGGTAAAACTGCCTTCCAGTTTATAGCCTGCTACAGACCACCCTTCCAAACCCAAGAACCCCACTCGGCCTTCCTGAGAACACTGGAAAATATGAAGGTCTCTCCAAACACCATTATCTTGGGCGACTTCAACTACCCAAACATAGACTGGGAGCATTACTCTATCTCCAACACCCTAGCCCAAAGGTTCCTAGAATTTATAAACTCAAATGCTATGGAACAACTTGTTACCACTCCCACAAGAGGGGAAAACATACTGGACCTGATCATCACCAACATGGGGACTCTATGCTCCAGACCAGAAGTGTATCCCTCACTTGTAAGATCAGACCATAAACTAATCTCACTGGATATTCACATCCCGACCCCACCTCCTGCCCAGAAAACCACAGTGAAAAACTTCTCTAAAGCAAATTTCACACTCCTCAAAACCGAGGTGGAATCCTTCAAAGCCCCCGGGCCTGTGGAAAATACGGCCCAGACCACAGAATCCTTTATAAATGCATTCTATGAACACCTTCAGGAATGCATGGATCATGCAATCCCAAATAAAACCAAGACCCAATCCTCCAAAGGCAGACGTCCTGTCTGGTGGACCCCAGCCATAAACAAACTATACAATAGAAGGAGGAAGCTACTAAATGATAGAGCAAAATCTCAAAAAGGGAGGGCATCTCTGATCAGTATTAGCAAAAAACTACGGGCACTTATAAAATCGTCTAAGGCCAGCTTCGAGAGAAAAATTGCACAGGACACTAACGATAATCACAAGGCTTTCTTTAGTTATGTTAGGAACCTGGGTGGGAATTCCCAGATATGCTCAGAATTAGTCCAAAATGACAAAAAATACAATGAACCCACAGACATTGCCAACATCCTAGCTGATAGGTTCAGCGCAAACTTCTCCCCCCCTCCCCACAAAAAGTGCAAATATCTATCCCAGCAGAGTGCTGCCCCCCTGACATCTCAGATGCTCAGGTAAGAGCTGCCCTCTCCAAAGCAAAAAACACAGCATCAATGGGACCAGACAGTGTCCCAGGCTGCGTCCTACATGAACTCCAAGAAGAGCTAAACCCAAACATAAAACTACTGTTCAATCTCAGCCTTACTACAGGATATGTACCCAAAGAGTGGCGTACAGCAACAGTGGTCCCTCTTCTCAAAGGTGGTGCCTCAACAGATCCTGGAAACTATCGCCCCATAAGCCTGACTAGCTTGGTCTGCAAAGCTATGGAAAGGATCAACATGGACCTCATAAATAAAGATATTGGGGACCTACAGACACTGGATCCTACCCAGTTCGGCTTTGTTAAGGGCAGATCCTGCCTCTTAAACCTGGTTGATTTCTTTGAAACAGTCACCAAGGCCATTGATGAGGGGAAGGTGGTCCACACAGCCTACCTGGACCTCGCAAAAGCCTTCGATACAATACCCCACTCAGGCATTATAGATAAGCTCACCAGCTTAAATATAAACACCTATGTCACTCGATGGGTTGCAAACTGGCTCAAGGACAGAACCCACATGGTTAGAATTGCTGGAGCCATGTCAGACTCCAAACCAGTTACAAGTGGCATCCCACAAGGCTCAGTCCTGGGACCTCTCTTGTTCGGTATATATTTCTCGGAGGTACAGGCCAACACGGAAGGACTGTGGCTGACCAAGTTCGCAGATGACTGCAAACTGGGTGCCATAATCGACTCTCCAGCCGACACAAGCATCCTCCAAAAGGGCCTCATAGAAACAGACAACTGGTGCCAGAGCCATGGCCTCAAGCTAAATGCCAAAAAGTGTATAGTCATCCCCTTTGGCAAAAACAAAGTGCCCACAAATTACCACATAGGTGGTAATCCATTAAGTACAGAAGAAGTAATTAGGGACCTGGGGACCCAAGTTGATAGCAGTCTCTCATTTGACAACCATGTGGCCAAAGTGGTTAGAAAAGCATTTTATATAGCCCACCTAATCATGAAGGGATTCACATCTAGATCAGGGGAGGTCACCGTGCCTCTTTACTCATCCCTCATCAAGCCCATAATTGAGTACAATGCCCCTTTTGGGATGTACCTTACCAGACACCTGCAGCAACTGGAAAGACCCCAAAAGTACCTCACCAAGAGGATCAAAGGGCTCAAACAGATGCCATATGCTGCCCGGTTAAAGAAACTCCAGCTCTACTCAGTGGCATACCACCTGTTCAGGGGCGATCTGTGCCTGACGTATAAAGCCATGTCCAACCCGGAATTAATGGACATGCTGCACCTCAGAAAATCCAAATCCCATTGAGCTACGTGCTCGAGAGACTTTAACCTCAGCACTGAAATAAATAGGACATGCTGGAGGGACAGATTCATAACCCAGAGGCTCCCTTCACTCTGGAATAAAATCCCAGTCCAGGTTAGGCAGAGTCCCTCATTGACTCTCTTCAAGAGGAATCTTGATGAGTGGATGGGAGATCATAGGTTTAACCCGGGTATCACTTCTGTGTCACTGTTAGACAGAGGCACAGTATACTAACCTCGTAAAAGGGCATAGCAAAATTAATTTAAAATGGGTGGTGAAAGCCAAACACATTCTGGCTTGGCTTATAAATGCCCTAGGGCAAATAGCCTAGTATGAACCTATGAACCTATGAACCTATGAACAAACCTTAAAAGTAGAGCTCTGACTGAGGATGCTCACATGCTCTTAATTTTCTGTCTGTGAATAACCCATGTTAGACAACTGTTTATTATACTGTTACATCTGGTTTATTACACTGTATGTTAAGCATGATATGCTTTGCTAAGAATCCTATCATGTTCCATTGTGATCTTAACTTCTGCTTCAGTATCGCTGCAGTTAGTTAACTATTAATTTATTGTCTGGAGGATTTCATTGCATTTTGTGTAATTTTGCACTGAAATCTGTCAAATAGTCTACAAGAAATATGCCTACCTTATCCAAAATGTTCCTCCCACTAATGCATCATCAGTACGTGGGGTCAGATGGCATGGAATAATTGATAGTCTAATATTGCATATATACTTTTTTATTGTTCAACAATTCTACATTTATTCACAAATAATCTGTATACAATGATACCTCTATTTGTCTGTCTTTCTATCTATCTATCTATCTATCTATCTATCTATCTATCTATCTATCTATCTATCTATCTTTCTATCTATCTATCTAATCTATCTATCCATCTATTACTGCACACACATGCACACTCATGATTTACACATTTGAAATCAACTGTAATGCTTAAATTATCTTCCTTTTATTTTAAATGTAATATTTACTTGTGAGTCAATTCTCTTGCCCGCTATCATCCTCCAGAATGAATGAATTTCACATCTCTGTAAATAAATGCATATAACTGGCATGATACAGCTTGTATTAGTCATTCTTCCACTGTGTTGGTCCCCTCTACTGTGCTGGTCATCACATTTTTTCATTTTAGTTCCGTAATGGATATGGCAAAGTACATATTTTTTTCTTCCTTATGCGATGCCCGAGTGTCATCATTACAGAAAACAAGCAGTGTCATGCATATGACTTTAGAGTTTCAGCACACTGTATTATCTATGGCTTTTGTGTGCAGAAGATTATGTCTGCTGAACTCAGCATATTTTATGCATTTCACTAGCAATGGTCTACAAAATGTTGGTATTATTATGTCTTGAAGACTTACTGGACTTCAGGAAAACAATTTCCACCAAAGGAATGGCCATATTAGCATTTCAACTGTGCTTTGCTCAACTTAATTACCCTATCCCATTCAAAACTATAGAACTTTAACTAATTCCCCCTGTCATACACGGAGACACTAATTCACTTTTAGATACAAATTCTCAAGAAGTATAGCTCAGGGATGATTTGTTTTGCTTCCATAAATAGAACACCACTTTAAAGGTGCACATTACAGCTACTTCCCATTACCTGCTGTGGGTTACTCACAATATGCCCCAAACCGCAAACAAGCCATACAAAGTAGCATGATTGTTATGTCTTAATCTTATCTTACTTCTTTCTTCTTTAAAATTACTTCTCCTAGAGACATCCATGAACTGTTTCTGCAGCACCAATACATTGTCAATAACATACTTGAGTATTTCCTAGACTTTTTTCATATAAACTCTTTATCGCTGCAGTTACAAGGCAGAATTATTGCATTTCTAGTTAGCACAACCAAACACAGTATGGCAAATTATAGAACACTGTGCCATGCTTTTCTTACCCATCCAGATATTTTCACAAAAATTCAAACAGCTTCCTTTTCAACATGATATTTCTACTTCAAGTGCATTTTATCAAATAAAACCATGAATAATGTAGAATATCATTAAAGAAATAACTGAATGTTTGGAGTTTATGTACTGATTTACACTTGTTCATCCGTCCACATAAAACATTTACCGACTTACCCAAAATATGCAAGAAGTTTGCAATATTTTGACAAAGTTAAATATTATTATACCTTTTCTTTTTTATAGAATATCTCTTGAATTTACCTGCATTTTTGATGCAATTCATTTCTTGGCCTTGAATGTAGAGTCAGTTCCATCAGATGACAATATTATAATGCTGAAAATGTACTAAGAAGTTTTAACATTAACAGAACATAAAAATAAATATTGGACTACTTTGAACTGCTGTCTCTATTAAATGTCACCAAAATATCAATGTGTTTTGACATATCCATTAATATAAATAAACAATGCATAGTTCTAAGTTAAAAGCATTCTGTCTTAAAGTAATGCCCACCAGTTATCGTACAGTGCAAGGTATATGCTTGCAAAGGTGACCTTTAATTTGTACTTGGCGTTCCTCTTCTTCACAGTTATTCAGATATTGCCACCACATTACAGAGCATATCGTTTATTAAAAAAGGTTGCATACATAACATATTCACAATGTTTTATTTTTGCCTTTCCAATTTCACAAAAAGAATTTATTTAATTTTTCATAATCTTGCAGTGTATCAGTGAAGTAGTTATTTTAAAAGAAAACATTTACAAATTTGACACATACCCTGTTTATTTTCTCTAAAATTTGCACACCTTAAATCAGGTAGTTTTTACCTTCTTTGTATAATATTATACAAAAATAGTCATATGCAAGTATTAAATTCTTTAAACATCCAACTTGATTTCTAAAGCAAAAAAACACACCTTTTTATTTTTTTAATATTATTATTTTATCTAGACAATAACACTTTGTGCTTCAACAAACCCTGGGTAACATGTGCTCACATACTCTTTACAAGGATTTGCATGAACATGTTACTGTAGCAATCATCATTCAATTAAACTTTCATGAAAGTACCTGGTGCAGAACTTGCCTACTTTCTTCATTTTATTTAGCATTTTATTTGAGATAGAAGTTAAGGCAAGTACAATCATAATATCTCAGTATATATTGCTAACAAGTGCAGCAAAGTCCTAAATGATGCTTTCCCTTGAATAGGCTTATAAAATATAAAATAGTAAAGACGCCACATTTGTTTTACAAGCTGTTTAGTATTATAGGCAATGTATGTTTTATAATCAGTTCAGAAAGTGACCTGGGGCTACTAATATTTTCAGTCAGTTACTATATGATATTTTTTACATTTGTGTTTCCAGTATAAGTGAAACATATTGTATTCCATTGTATGGGTTATTATTCTTTACCAAAAAAAAATCTAAATATACTATCAAATAGATTAAGGAAAATGACACATTCTATATTAAAAAAAATTAAAGTTTTCATATTTTACATCTATATTTTTCTGACAGTCTGTAGTATAAAAGTGTTGTATTTATATACAGCACATTTAATCATATTTTCACATGCATTAAATGCATGTAGCAAATAGTGCACTGTATATTTTATTACTTATACATGGTAGCAAATAAATGATGCTATAAGTTTACCTCAACATGAAATCTGAATCTTTTTTTTTTTTGAACATAAGGGTTTTCATCTGAAATTATTCATTTGTATCAGTGTTAGATTAGCAACGTAACTATCTCTCATGCATCTGTGGTCTACAATACAAAATAAATATTTTTCTCATTCAGAACATTTAAATCTTTATTTATGTATTCTCATGTACTAGTGTTGCAGGTAGCTTATATATTTAATTCCAGCATTAGCTGGTTAGTGTGTGTGGCAGTACATCAAATCAATAAAAGAACTCAGCCATTTGCATAGCTAAAATAAATGCTTTATAAATGTTATGTGATGTAGTATGGTATTCAGGTGAAAGGTCAGTGCTTCCAGTGTTATACAGATTAAAAACATTGTGCATAACTTTTGTCATTAGTTGTTTTTGTAATTATTACCACTTCTTTCAATTCCTGGTAAATAATAGAGAAAAGTGGTGAGTCATGCTTTGTGACTCTAATGTAAAGTATAGAATTTATAATGTACTGTGATACAATTTATCAGCATGAAGTCAAAATTCCAGAGTTAACCCGCAGAAGCAAACAAAAAGCTGGTTCAAAACACATCAACTTTATTAAATAAATAGCAGCATGATAAAAATCTTCACTTCATAAGATTTTTATGTAAAGCACATTTACAAGCTTTTAAAAGCATTCGATATGAAAGCTCTTTGAGTGAAGAATTTTGTCTCGATACTAGTTATTTAATAAAGACTGCTAATTTGTATCTGTATTATGTATGGGAACTTATTTCATCCTACTGTAGGCTTTTTCTCTGTTAACGTAGAATTTGCTGAAGTGAAGATATCAATCTCTCTCTCTCTCTCTCTACAGATATAGATAGATATAATTAAACAATGTTTTATGCTACTAAACATCTGCTGATAAGGATAATACAAGGCCATTCTTCAGAAGTACTAAAAATGCAAAATAGGTAAGTTATTAATGTGCACATCAATACAGGTTGACAATTCAGCTGACTTATTTTTGTATACACTGAATTACTCTGAGGAAAGCTGTAGACAATGGCAAGTAAGTAACTTTTAAAAGAGAAAAACTGTCAGAATTATGCAGACAGAACCTCTTTGGTCCAAAAATGTGGCAGAAACCATTCAGTAATAAGTGACTTTTCCCAGTTACCTTGCAGTATATTTCATTATAACACTGTCTGCTTTTTAAAATGCATAGCCAATGCAAACAGGATTTCCTAACCGATTCTAATGTGTATTCCTTTCTTTAACTGCCAGAAACTTACTTTATTAGTGGAGAATTTAATAGGGCACTGTCCTGCCATTTGCTGCTGAATAGTATTATACTAAATGCCAACTTTGCATTTTAGTGAGCCCTACAATGCAAGATTAGAAAGCTATGTGCAGAAGATTTACAGAATGCCAGTAGCCAATGCTATTAAACATTCATAATAGCACAATAAATGTTACATTTATATTACTATTATGAATCAATTAATTTTCTTTATATGAAGGTGTTCTATGGTATTATTTTACTCAATAAAGAGAGTATACTGAATTTTACATATTAACATGCTGTGACAAAAATTGTAACATTTCAGTGGTACTGGCCCAACAGCATTATTTTCTGAAAATGAATAAACAACAGACTATCATAAAGAAAACTAGTTCGTTATGAATACACATGTAAGGAACAACTCCATATGTGTGTTTTATGGCTATTACTTTCTGCTGTAGCAAAACAATATGCATGTATATTGCAGTACTGTCTGATGTATAAGTTAAAATCAGAAATGTTGGGTCTACCTTGATTTAACAGAGTCTGTAATCCCACTCTCAGCCTACCAATGCACACAGTCCTATCAGACATAGATCCCCATGAATTTGTGACTTAATTGCAATGAAAAAATGTGTTTGCAGCAGAGAGGAGCTGTGGCCCACCTCTGCACCCTGCCATGTGTAGGCTTTGCCTCCACAATTACAATTTCTGAACATACTTTCTCTAGGGTTGCCTTAAGCTCAACAGAATGAGATAATCATTCTATTTTCTCCAAGCTGGTACAACCATGGATGTAGTGCATTTAGAGGCTGAATGTTTTGGGGTAGCATCTTTGCAATGGGTGGGAATCCATGAAATCTGTGACTGCAGTGCAGTACTGCTTTGAAGTCGTCTACATGGAAAGTGTGAATGTGGTAGGAGAATGGAGAGGCAAGATTGTGTATTTGGTCAGGTGAGTGTTCTGGTAAATCATCCTTCAGCAATTAACTGAAATAAACCTGAAATATCAAACACATTTAAGACTATGCTTACATTTTCATATTTTCAACACATTTACTCCCTTTGATTGTGATGCAAATGTCTGAAGAACTTGATCACAATTTAAGTGCTAACATAGCCCATTTATTGTTGCCTTCTATAAAATCCATCAACTGGATTTCAAATAGTAATAAAGAAAAAACTAAATGAGCAAATTCAGTAGTTATTTTTCTGACTATTGGCAGCATGACATAATGTCACTGATATTAAAGTCCTTAAAATAAATTATTACTGGTTAAAACACTGTGCAACATATTATTTTTAGTAGTTACAATTGCTGATTTAAACTGTGATGAAGCTAGCACATAATTTGTGATTAGTTGATTGTGGAAGAGCTTTGTCCATGTTAACACAATAATGCTAACACACAGAAGTTCAGATGGGGCATGTTGTTAGTACAGAATAGATATATTTCATATTTTCAACAACAGGCAAAAATCAACCTCTTATTAACTACTACCCAGGCTTTAATTTGACATACTCTGGGGATTTGGGGCAAAGCCTTACTATGACATCTATGTCATAAAAGGTTTCTGATGCAGTATGTCAAACTGGGTCATATGTCATGCATATCTGGGAACTCTTATAAAATGGCTCCACTGATAAGTTGTAGACAAAAGAATACAAGATGCATTACATACACCTGACGTACCCTTTAAAGTATACATGACACCTTGTAGAGTGCAAAAGTGGTGCAAAAGTGTATGCACAAGTCATCTGATGCTACATCATATTTAGAAAATGACAGCACTATGCATATGTTCCCTCCCAATCCTCTCGGAAACGTGCTGCAGAGGAGTCAAGTGATTTCACTTTCTTCCCCTTTTCCTGTTTATGATCCAGTGAAGTTATATCAGATCAGAGAAAAAGGCACAGTGTCACTTAAGACACTAGGGTTCAGTCTTTGGATGTGATATTACACAATGTTCCCTTCTGCCCATGATGTTAACTGCTCAGATTATATGGCACACATCAAGAAAGAATATTGCCATTTCCATGGTAGCATTGACAAATTATCTCTAGAAAGTGCAAGTCTCACTACAAAGCAGCATTGAAAAGAAACAAGACCAAGGTGGAATTACCTGATCAACAAAAAGAACATGCATACATTGAATAAGCAACTACCTTTCTCAGAGTAGAAAACAAAGGGAGATCAGAAATGTCTCAAGTCTTTGATGTTTTGTATCTATGTATCTATAACTATATCTCTATTATTATTTGCCTACCAATCTACTAATTCATCTGTCTGTCTGTCTATTTATATATCAGTTTAAAGAACATGTTTCTATATATTCATTAAACATTTCTAAAAGTAACACTTTTTTAATTTTTATCAAATAAAATGATTCCCATAAAAATATAGGCAAACAATTTTGCAATGGGACAAACTCCTTGCACTCTCCATGGGAAAGGTATTACTATAGTCTGAAAATTCCCTTTCCAGATTTTACCTGGCACATCAATAACTAGAAATAGTGCTGGAGGTAGTCTTTAAAAACACTTGCCAGGATATATCTGAATTTGGAAAATCCAAGAGTTTATCTCTGTAAATAAACAATTAATTAATTGGATGGTGCGTACTAATATTTCAAGTCTCAGTCCACTGAAGTGTGAGGAACCAATTCATTTTCTTCATGTACGGCAAGTGTTAGGCAGTATAATAATGTCCAATAACATGAAATCTACAGCCAAAAGAAATATTCTGATTGACAAAACCAACTTTAGAATATCCTGTAGGAAGACTTGACAAATCATACCACATGAATGGCCTTGCCTTAAATGAACTTTGCTTTTCAAACGGATTTAGGCTAAGGCATAACAGACTTTTGAAACTGTTTATTTTATTTTATTTTATTTGAAATTCTGATTCCATCTTATATGAATTTAAAAAAATGACCAGGATTCTTTACATGACCTGTTTGGAAAACCAGAAATGGAAAAGTTTACGTTGTGCATGACTGTCTCATGCACTCTCTTAATTCTTAACCTGCCTTTAAGTATTTTCTAGGTGTGTAAACAAAATGGAAACTTAGAGAAAACTATTCACTTTCAGTGGCCAATTGATCAATTAATTGACACTCAAAACATCATCAACAAACTGCATCTGGTGTCTTGTAACTGCAGCTAGTTTCAGAGAAGTGGGAGAAGGTGAATTCTGTGTTTTTATTACTTTTTCTGTCTTTTCCCAGTTCCTGTGATCTTGGAGTTACTATATATATATATATATATATATATATATATATATATATATATATATATATATATATATATATACACACACACGTGTATGTATACTATGCATAGTTGATATGCAGAAACAATGAGATTCAAAACATTACTGTTTGCATGTTGTAAACTACCTAAATCAAAAAAAAAAAAGAACATAAACAGATTACAAAAGGAAAGCCAAGCCCTACTATCACAAACACACCTTGCTTGCGTGAATAGTGACACTATTAGGGAAAGAGTTTTTGGTAAGCTAATATGTCAGGATGGAGTTCGTGGCAAAGCACACCCTATATGCCTTACTCAGACATGGTAGCCCTACCATAACCTTGTGCAGTCCCTAACCCAGCCAGAAATATTACCTTACCAAAACCTTATCAAAGATTATTTCCCTAAGATTATCACAAAACAAGACAAGAAAGACATACACAGATAACTTACCAACCAACATACCATAGAACTATCACCTAACCTAACCCTGACTTCAACCCAAAATCAAAAATGTTTGCACAAACACTGCAGAATTCGCAATTTCACAGCTAAAGTTATCCACTAGCCTGCCCTTACCATAACCCTAAGCCAAAAAGCCCTGCTTACTGACACAGATGCAACAATCAATGTCTCTTGACATCAGCAAAGTAACCATTTAACTAAATATGCCAGTCTTATATTGTGTCAAAAAATAAGCATTCAACCAACTATAATGTACCTATATCTATCTATCTATCTATCTATCTATCTATCTATCTATCTATCTATCTATCTATCTATCTGTCTATCTATCTATCTATCTATCTATCTATCTACACATTGTTCCACTTCATCAGATCTTAATAAATTTGAGCATCAAATCTTCAAGCCCAAACAACTAAGTTCCACTTCATTGAAACATGGAGATGGACTTTGACATGGATTCTGCAGAAGTGGCAACTTTGCAAGTCTTGTCTTCTACATAGCTGTCAGTTGATAATATGCTATTTGATATATTGGGCTTAAGGTTTAATGTTCAACCTAAGGACAATTTGGCATAGTGTAGTGCAACCATATAGACATATATATATAATATACATGCATATATCTATATATCTATATCTACACACACACACACACACGCACACACACACACACACACACACACACACACACACACACACACACACACACACACACACACACACACACACACACACACCTATTTATCGATCTGTTTATCTACCTATCTATATCTATCTATTTATGTATCTGATTTGGGGATTTGCCCCATGTTGTGAGTGCAGAAATGTATTATTGTGAGTTTTGCAGCCTTGGAATTATTGCTGTTTTAAATAGTAACTTTCCAAGGTTTTGGATGTTTGGGGGTCAAATAATCATAGGCTTATTATTCATTGTACACCAACGAAGTTATGATCAGGAAGTGAGTCTTTGACTTGCAAATGTATTTCATCAAAAGAAGACTGTAACCATTGAAAAACATGTCTTCCAGGGAGTATTCATGTAGCAATATCATGAATGGGGCATTGAGAAGTACAGTTACTAATACAAGAAATCATAGCATTAACAGTCACAAAGCATTTACAGCAAACTAGCACTGAAAAGCATGTCTTCCAGGGAATATTCATGTAGCAATATCATGAATGGGGCATTGAGAAGTACAGTTACTAATACAAAAATTCATAGCATTAATAGTCACAAAGCATTTACAGCAAACTAGCATTGAAAAGCATGTCTTCCAGGGAGTATTCACATAGCAATATCATGAATGGGGCATTGAGAAGTACAGTTACTAATGCTAGAAATCATAGCATTAACAGTCACAAAGCATTTACAGCAAACTAGGATTGAAAAGCATGTCTTCCAGGGAGTATTCATGTAGCAATATCATGAATGGGGCATTGAGAAGTACAGTTACTAATGCAAGAAATCATAGCATTAACTGTCACAAAGCATTTACAGCAAACTAGGATTGAAAAGCATGTCTTCCAGGGAGTATTCATGTAGCAATATCATGAATGGGGCATTGAGAAGTACAGTTACTAATACAAGAAATCATAGCATTAACAGTCACAAAGTATTTACAGCAAACTAGCATTGAAAAGCATGTCTTCCAGGGAGTATTCATGTAGCAATATCATGAATGGGGCATTGAGAAGTACAGTTACTAATACAAGAAATCATAGCATTAACAGTCACAAAGTATTTACAGCAAACTAGCATTGAAAAGCATGTCTTCCAGGGAGTATTCATGTAGCAATATCATGAATGGGGCATTGAGAAGTACAGTTACTAATACAAGAAATCATAGCATTAACAGTCACAAAGTATTTACAGCAAACTAGCATTGAAAAGCATGTCTTCCAGGGAGTATTCATGTAGCAATATCATGAATGGGGCATTGAGAAGTATAGTTACTAATGCAAGAAATCATAGCATTAACAGTCACAAAGCATTTACAGCAAACTAGCATTGAAAAGCATGTCTTCCAGGGAGTATTCATGTAGCAATATCATGAATGGGGCATTGAGAAGTACAGTTACTAATACAAGAAATCATAGCATTAACAGTCACAAAGTATTTACAGCAAACTAGCATTGAAAAGCATGTCTTCCAGGGAGTATTCATGTAGCAATATCATGAATGGGGCATTGAGAAGTATAGTTACTAATGCAAGAAATCATAGCATTAACAGTCACAAAGCATTTACAGCAAACTAGCATTGAAAAGCATGTCTTCCAGGGAGTATTCATGTAGCAATATCATGAATGGGGCATTGAGAAGTACAGTTACTAATGCAACAAATCATAGCATTAACTGTCACAAAGCATTTAGAGCAAACTAGTTTTAATATTATCAACAGATAATTAAGTTAATATTTTCCTAGTCTGTTCATGTGTTCATGCATATAAGCTAAGGAGTTTAATAATGAACAGGTTCTATCTCCGAAGAAGAGTAGACATGGATTTTTATCACATTAGCAAACGCTTTATGCTTTGTGTCACAATTAAGAGAAACTAAGGAAGTAGTCTTGTTATTACCTTTAGAAAGGAAGACATAACTGGAAGTCGGATTCGACAGAGGATGACTGTCCAAAATGAAATCCTTCAAGAACTTTATAAAATCCTTTTCAGTTCCTCTGGATAACCGGTAATGTGTCAGAATTGTGGACATTGTCATTATATAATCTTCTATGGAACCCACCATAAGAGGAAGAGCTGAATTAATTTTAGGCTTTACCGAAATGTTATCTATAAGTAAGGAGGAATAACTGGAATTAGTGAACCCGTTTGGTCAGGCGGAACAAGATGATGTGCCTCATTCCTATGACTGTCAGATCCCTGAGGAGAATTAGTTTGATGGAATTAAGGAACAGTCTGATCCATTGTCACTATCCATGCAGCTGGAGCAAAGCTAGGATATCATTTCCCTTCAGGATCAAACACAATAAAACCAGAAAACGTTCTTTGTAAAGAAACTATTGCTAGGGAACTCTAGTTAATGGCTTATCAGCCTTTGTTGGCATAACTGATGATAATGTCCGGAAAAATGAGAATAATCAAACTTCACCTTGAAAAACAAAGGAAGTACTGTATGAGGCATGCATGAAAGGAACAAAAAGTATGTTAGCTGAATAAATCTGGATGTCAGGTACAGGATACAAGAAAATCATATCCTATTTTAAATTAACTATTTTGACAAAATAAAATGTAAATTAAATAAATACCGACACACACACACACACACACACACACACACACACACACACACACACACACACACATACACACAAAATAAATAAATAAAACAGGTTAGAAAGATTGTTGCCTTCAATAGCAACTGCAGTATCTCTTATTAATTTATTATATGTTGCAGCTTGCACAAATCAGATAGCTGAACAAAGACGGTGGCTGCCTTGTAGATGCTTCCAGCTTCAGTAGGGGTTTCTCTTAATGTAGCAGTAAATTTTCTTTACAGATGATATCTTCAGTACCTTTAGACATCAGTAGCAAGTAATGCAGTACTTGTTCATATGAGCCATGACCTTGCATACTTCACCTTGAAAAGATTATATGGTAAACCTAATAATTGTCAATGCCTCTAAGTAGTTTCTTCCATACATTGTCAGTAACATTTAATTCCAGAACATTTTAACTGCAAATAATATAGAACATGAAATCAAAATTGCCATAAAAGAGCTAAGGGTACAGTCTTATTGAAAATGGCCAGTAGAAATGCTATGGCATTTATTGATACCCTCAGCATGACAACATAGTGGACATCTCACCCTTATGTCCTTGGCTGACTCTTACATAGACATAGACATAACTCTATACCCTTTAATAACACTGCTGTAACTTGATCTATCTATTCTTTTTTATCCGTTCACAGTTTTGGCTGTATTGTCATTCTAGTCTGCATGGCTGATCACTTTTATTTCACCTCTGGACAGATGCCTACATCCACTTGAGTCATATCAACCCACTTCTGTAGACACACAAACACACTCTGAATTACACACATGCGCACGCATGCACACACACACACACACACACACACACACACACACACACACACACACACACACACACACACACACACACACACACACACACACACACACACACACACACACACACACACACACACACACACACACACACACACTCACATGTACACGCACGTGTGTGTGTCTGTGTGCATATGCAAGTTCATATGTATATGAATATGGGGTCTATATCACATAGTCAAAGTTTAATAACTTCAAACATGGAATGTTCGAACCATCCTGTTCGAAGTTAAAAAACTTTGACTATGGATAAAAAAACAAAAAAAAAGAAAAGAAAACAAAATAAACTGTTGTAAGCAGGGGAGCAAGACACCCCAGCACCCCAAAATACCCCCGCTACTTTAATATACCAACTCTGAGATCACACCACATTGAACAAAACAGAAACCTCGTCTTACGGAGATTTCCATTGAAATGCTCGAACTTCTGCAAATTCAAACTTATGGTCTCGACCATATGAGGTGCAAACTTGCAGTAGTTCAACTATCTGATAGGAACCCTGAATATGTGTGTGTGTGTGTGTGTGTGTGTGTGTGTGTGTGTGTGTGTGTGTGTGGGCATGTGCCTGTGTGTGTGTGTGTGTATGTGTGTGTGTGTGTGTGTGTGTGTGTGTGTGTGTGTGTGTGTGTGCACATATGTGTAATAATGCCTTCAGCTCTTCAAACACACACACTAAAACATTCCTACTAAGATATATGCATGTTTCAAAACTTTTAAAGCAGTTCTCATAGCTCAACATAAAAAGTCATAAATATAAACCAGCAAACAAGTAAGAAAATATAGAATAAAACAAAACCTAAAAGTCATTCTTCATGATCATATATGATATAAAAGTACATCCTGCAAATTGCAGTTATACTTACCATTTTACCTGAAAATGTTTGCTTCAAAATTATTGTTTACCTTTAAGATAGATAGCTAGATAACTGGTAAAAAAATCCATTCTCAGTCCATGATATATCATTGAAAACTAATTAGTATTTGTCATAATTTTCCTACTCAAAATAGTCATTTAGACATCAAACAATACAGTAATTCAGATGCATCTTTGAAAAAAAAAACAATCTAGAGTATTTGGAGTCATTGTATAAATCAAGAAATTATATTCTGTCTGATCAATGGACACAACTACTTTATGTCAGTATTCTTTCTAGTTGGAATTGTGACCTCTTCTGAACAAAAAACAAGTAAATATTATGCCTAATGCTTTATGAAGGCTAAATTTATTAATTTTCAACTAAAATTACAAGATAAACATTGTGAGAAATTGTATTGTTGAGAAGTTACTTTATCAAACAGAAGGCATTTATAACTGAATCATGCTAATCCACTTTCCTAATACTGTTCTGAAAAAAAATATATATATATTTGGATGAAAAAACAACTGAAAGTACCTCCTTGTATGAGTATACAGAAACTAGACATACACACATTGCTATATGACTTTATTCAGATTGTCATTCTTCATTTTAGTTAGATCCCTTTACTATAAAAAGGGAGTTGAATTGCTTTCCTTTTAAAAATGGGGAAATAACCCATTAGAGTGATGTTTGAAGAATGTTATCACACCTGGAGCTCTGCCATTCTTTCAGTTACTTAAGTAACAAACTGGTATTTCAACATAATTAAAGGTTTGCATTCGCTTTCAGCAACTATCTGCAGTAGTTACTTAAGCTCCACATGAGAACTGTTTAGCGGTCCAAATCAGTCTCTAAATAAAGAACAATGAATAGAGTGAAAATATATAGCTATTCATAGAAATCCCATGTTTACAAATATGTGAATACTCAAAAAAGTCTATTACATGCACACATCACTTCCTCCAGTTTCATTTTTTTCTGTCCATTATTTGCTTTCAGTAGGTTTGCCACTCACACATGAAATGCACTATTTTTACCAAATCACTTTTCACAAATATGAGCAAAACATTAATGTCTCTTATACTGGTGCTAAAAACAGAAACACAACATCCATTATAGGCCAACATTGGTCAACTAAATAAAGCACCCCCCCAAATAAAATCACACCATTGACTATTTGAATCATTGGTTTGCTTTGGATTCCATGGTGTTATTCTTACTGGATGTGAAAAAGTACTATGGTAACTGATTTGTATGTACCTAACACTTTCTATTTCTCTCTATGTGTATATGCAATATAAATAAATAAATATATATATATATATATATATATATATATATATATATATATATATAAAATATATATATATATATATATATATATCCACACACAGACACTCTCACACACACACACACACACACACACACACACACACACACACACACACACACACACACACACACTCACGCACCCACATACATACATATATATCGATATATACACACACACACACACACACACACACACACACACATATATATATATATATATATATATAAAATATATTTATATTACACATAGATTGATAGATGATATAAATTTATCTGTGTATATATCTTAAAAGGAAAAGAGAGAGAGACATGTTTAACTCTTTTTCTACATACCTGTATATCTATCTGTACATATATAGATATATATGTATATATACACATTCATATACATGAGCGCACACACACACACACACACACACACACACACACACACACACACACACACACACACGCACACGCACACACATGCACACACATGCGCGCACACACTTAGATATTGATGATTTACCATACATATAATAACATTTCTAATTCTGTGGAAATTTAAATCTGTTGACAGTAGCAAAATTAATATCTAAATGGAAGATTAACAATATAATTAAAAATGCAAACTAAAATTGCTTCTTAACTTATTTTGAATGCTACTGAATTTAATAATATATTATGCCTTTTAGCACATTTTTACTGTTTTACTACCTGTTTTTAATTCATTCAAATATTATAGTTAATGGCTATGCCAGAATTCTTCACTTGTTAACCTTTAAATGTGAATTTATCTTCAAAAACATTTCATGCAGTTTACCTGGGAAAAAGGTAGCATTTTAAGAAAAGTATACTGCACAAGTTAATCTTTGAATAAGTCTATTGTTTTTGTGTGTGTGTGTGTGTGTGTGTGTGTGTGTGTGTGTGTGTGTGTGTGTGTGTGTGCACGCGTGTGTGTGTGTGTGTGTGTGTGTGTGTGTGTGTGTGTGTGTGTGTGTATGTGACACAACAGTTAAAAGCATGTAGCTGCAACAAACAGTTTCATATTTACTTCATAAAATGTTTATGGACTGTTTAATTCCTAAGCCTATATGTTGCAACTGAGTCTTGCACTACTTAAAATTATAATCATACTGTCTTTTAGAGGCAGGGCAGAAATCAAAACATGTGCAGAAAATATGTGGTTATTATGTACAGTGGTAATTTTCCAGAAAAAAAAATTAAAACACGCTTGAAGTACGTATCTCTTGCTTTTTTAACTCTTGTTAGTATATACAAGGTGCTTCAAACATACACATTGGCAAGTCTACCCCTCTAGAAGCTGCATAGTTGATAATGTTTCAATAATCATACTAAAAGCAGCTGCTTTCCAAATTCCAAAAAACTGGAAAGCAGATGTATAGCTTGACAGTGAAACTGAGGGCATCATCAGTTGTTATATGAACAACAATGCATTTCAGTTGGACATTTAAGCTGCTGATCGTCACATTAGACAGGGGCATAAGTTGTGTCTGGGAGGAGAGGGGGAGCTTACACGAAATGTGATCAGTGTTTAATAGTGTGATATGATAATGAAGCCATGGGATCACCATGTAACTGAAATCTAAAACCATTACATTGGTCTTCAGCATTCTGAATTTTATTTCATTATTTTACATTTTTATCTAATAATAAGTCGAAGGGACACCAGCATTCCTTTCACCTGGTACCAGTTTGGGTAGTCTGTATCTGTACCATAGAAAATTATATATCATATTCAAAACTGAGGCCATGCTGTTTATTTGATTGTTTTGGAAAGCAGAATTAATCCTGTAAATGTTCCTTTTACCTTTTACTCACACAGGAAATCAAATGATATAGCTAGGTCTGAAACCATGTCTACTACACAATGTGAGCTGGAAACAACCATCAGACATCTCTGCCTTTATTTCCTTCCTTAATTTGAAGCTATTCAATATTGTAGCCCAGTCTAGGAAAGAATATGCAAATGGCTATTTCCATTAATAATCCTTAAGGCAGAAATATAATTCCATGTTTCCATTTTTGTTGCACATGTGCTCATAAACTACATTCATAAATTGGCTTATTTTACCGTACAGTTTTTGAATTACAAACACATCTTTATAACTTATGTCATAACATCTAACTAAATAATACTCACATCTCTTTTATCAACGTTGCAGTGCTCTATGACCATTGTTTTGATCATATATAGTTGTCTGTCTGTCTGTCTATCTATCAAAGTTATCTAATTTCTTAATACTCTGGAAGGATGAAGGATCTTGCTAAACTTTCAAGTCAGTTTTGAATCCTAGGCCTACGGTGCTATTTTCATTAAAATTAAATAATGTATGAGAAAAAGTAGCATGATGAAATTATAAACTATTACTATTATTATTTGATGGCAGTAGAATTATGGAGGAGTGAACAGGTAATTTGTTATATATGAAGCTGATGTGGAAGGTAACCACTGATGTCATTCAAGAAGGTACAGCTTATGCTAGCCACCTACACATGATGTGTTATGCACATGAGGCAACTAATGAAATGTTGACAGTGAGAATAAGTTCTATGCCTTTTCAGACGGTGTCCATGACTTTGGTGATGGATTCATTAAACAGTGACATTACCAAGTATATGCAATATCTTATCTTGGCTATAAGAAAACTTACTGAACAGAATGATTTGCATAAAAATATGAATGGATATTGTTAGACTGATAGCATGTTCATAACAGTGAACTATAGAGATTTGGCATTTAGCAATAATTAAGAATGTATATCACCTTTTATTGGTCATAGTGTCATACGTTCATGGCCAAGTAGGCTAAATATCATGAGACATTTTAAGTCTAGCGAATTTCCTTTCAAAGGTGAGAATCAAATTTTGCTCCTTGTGTCTATGAGGTAAACACCTTAACCATTATGTCAACCCGCAAAATCCTGAATGGATGTTTTCAGTACCTGTCAGACTTTGCAAACCATAGCTAGCAGTTTATTTATTTGTGAAAATGAAACTCTGGTGTAGTTTTAATGGCACAGTCAAAAGGCCAGCATGAAGTAATGAATAGACTGTAGCATGAACCTCGATTGAATAAGACTAAAATTATGCACATGGATGTGACAAATAGCATCATACATGATGACATACAGAAAACTTAGCTCAATGGACATTAATGTTTTGCTTATTTTTATGGTCATCCCTCAACAGCCAACATCTCAAAACTAGTTCACTCATTTGGACAACAATGTTTGGTAAGGAATATTGAGAATGTTCGAATGCTCACTCTAAAAGCCTCTGCAATACAAAAGATTGTTGTGGGAAAGATAAGTATGTATATTTTTATCACAGTCTATTAAATTAATTTTCTTATACATTCAAAGTTTGATTTAGAAGAAAAAACAAGACTATGTCACTTGTTAAATCACAGGAATTAGGGAATTAGAAGAGCTTAGTTACCAGAAAACTTTGTGACGTACAAGTGAGTATTTCTTTTTTTTTTTGAAAAAGCTCTCTCGTTTATTGTTTGCCACAGAACTGACTGCAGTACGGGAACATTTTGCTACTCTTCTCTTTTGTTTTTCTTATGTTCTTAAATCAGTGTCTTTCCGTGTAACTCTTATGCTAGTTTGCACACAACATTACCGCTGTCTCCTCTTTTGTTGGCTTTTGTTAATAAGAATAAAAGTGTTCTTTTGTGATGGTGCTCACCATAAACTAATTAAATTAAATTCCTCTCCCACTTTGTTCCATAGATCCATAATACTTAGTACTCACATATAACTATGGGTGTAACCTACTACCCTCTGACATTTCAGTCTGAATTGATCCCCTTTATTGATTATACTTGCATGTCCTCAGTCATCACTCTTTTTCAAGTGTTTAGATCTTTAGTGGGTGTCCGTTTTTGTTAAATGTCATCTCTGCTATTAATTGAAATAAAAAATACCTGCTGTCATTGAGTCTTTGTCTGTGTTAGCCTAAACATTAGCTAGCATATTAGTTCTTCATTTTCTAAGTTAGTGTAGCAACTTCTTCATATTAACTGACATCTCACTTATTCTAACATACTGTTTTCACTTAAGTATCTATCTAAACTGGGCATTAATATGCCAATCTAACCTGCGATCAATACTCAGCACCAAAATAGCACAATATTACCACGGTACAACATCATTCCTACATATACTAAGGTAGTAAGGACATCTTTCCTAAGTCTTTCAGGCCCGGCTGATCATTGCTTCCCTGTTGTACCTCCCAAACTCTGGCAATCTTTCCCTCAGGATCTCACTGACATTACAAGTTTACTATGCGTTTTAACCACAACATACACACCAACATGGAAAACAAAGAAAAAATAAATTCTGTAAGAAAAAACATATTGCATAATATAAGACACGCACACTCCATGACTTTTCTCATCTTTTCTCATTGCTAGTTTCATTTTCTAATGCAACTCTTAATTTTACCTCGTATAAGTATTTTGTAGTTTAATTTTCTTGAATGCACATTGTTTTGTTATACCCTTAGTTTATTAACCTATTTACCTGTAAAATGTCATTGTAACAAGTGTTTCACAATGTTAAAAATTGTTACAGTTTGTATGCAACCTGAGCTGAGTCTTCAATGGGTCATACAGTGATCAGCACTCTACTCCAGTAAACAAAATACAAATAAATAAATAAGATCATCAATATGACTTGGGTTTTAGTCCACAGCGTTACCCCTGATATATGATTATGAGCTTGTATTTGTAAATTTGGGGTGAATTAACTCAAGCATTCCACAACTGGAGAGATGTAGAGAGACATTCTTAAGCTGTCTGCTCATATGAATGAAGAAGACATGTTCCTGGAGTAGTGTAGCATTCTATTTTCAACAGAAAAAATTATGCCAAAATTCAACAGTAATGACATAATTGGCTATAATAATTAGCTACTAAATTGGCTTGATTCTAAGGGGGGTCCAGTGTATGATGCATAGATTGAAATGGTTAAGAGATCCTCTGTTTTTCCAGGAATGGCTTGCACCTTTTGCACAATTCTTTTTGTTATACAGGCTTATAAAATTGCTACTATCCTAACAGTGCCATTTTTCACAGATATTACCTAATGGACATCCCAACATACCAATTTCCAACCCACATAACATCAAGGTAGCACTGTTAACATGAAAGAAGCTTAAACAACAAAATACCTGTACTCAAGGACTTGTATTACATTGAAGAGGCCAGCATTTCTGTAACTATAGAAGCCTAGTTCCAGTGTAGTGAGAGTATTCAGAGAGAGAGAGAGAGAGAGAGAGATCAGCAGAGTGAGTGAGTGGAAGCGTGCTAGGCCTATAACCCAGAGGTTGATGGATTGAAACCATCCTATTCTCTCTTTCCCAGGTTGCAGGTTCACTACCACCTATGAGGAAGTACCTGCATTTATTTTTAATCACATTTTCTCTCACTATATTCTGCATGCGACAGATCTAGAACTCTCATTGTTAAACTCAATAAAATGAACTAACATATTATAGCCTATAACAGAACACTATCTGTCACCTCTTAAAAGTAGATAGTGCACGTTAACTGGTAACCACTGAAGCAAGTGTTTTTTTATGAATGACTTCAACTATTCATGCATAACCTGTCAACATATACTAACAACAGCTTCATCATGAAGTTGAGAAGGTTCTTGATGAAAGCGCTTATCTATTTGTTATTTTGGTTCAATAAAAAGTGTTTTTACCACTCCTAAAATGTTTTGTAGTCATTTACTACAAGGATTTACTTGAGCTGCGGAAGTGTGTGGTTCCAGGAGTGCCGACTTTGTTCTCATACATATTTCCCCCAATTGCACTACTCAACTTGTTACCCTCTTCTTAGTCAAAGCTGACCATTTCAGAGTGACCTTTACCTTAAAAAAGGTTGCAAGATCTTAATAACTTCTCTGTATTAAAGGACTACTGTAAAATCAGTTAGTTACTACTTATCCATCTTACTGATAAGGACAAATAGTATAGCTCCCCCAGAAAACCTAAAAAATTGGGCCGATGTTTTCTTCTCTGATTGTTATCCCTCTTGGATAGATGTACTAAGGCATCTATCCCAGTTTGCTATAATCATAATAGCAAGTAATGTAACTATTTCCATTCAGTGTAAGTACCTCTTTTTGAAAACACTATATGAATAAGAAAAAATAAATAAAGAAGAAGAAGAAGATGAAGAAAAACTCTTGGCCATCTCTAAAAGATGTCTACTTCATGATTATAGAAGAGATTAAAAAATGGTAACTAAGCTCCTCAGTCATGATTAGAAAGCACAAGACCTTCTATGAATTAAAAAAAAAATCAATCTTAAGGGCTTCTTCAGTTATATCATCAATTTTAGAAGGTGACATCAATCATGTACTGAACTTTTCACTAACAGTACTGTCTACAAAGACAGTGCTAATATTTTTGCAGAGAGATTCTCTTCTGGCTTCACTCCACTAATCCTTTCCTCTGTCTTCTATTGTCACTCACATCTCTCCAATCAAAATCACTTTGTCTTAAGTCCTTTTGTCAGTTTCCATAATAAAAAAATAGCAATTATGTTTGTTCTCATGACAATTTCCCTGTGTGTCTTCTGAGAGCTGCTAACTCCAACCTAATAAAACCTTGTATCAACTCTTTAGAATCTGACTTCCCACTAGTTACATAGTGGTACACTTGCAGAAAGATAGCCCTTCTGTTGTTATTGGGGATTACAGGCCTGTTAGTCTCGCTAGTATTATTTGGAAGACTATGAAATATATTAAGTTTGAAAATGTAAACAATAAAGTTGTTATTATATTCATGGGAACACGCTAGTTCATATGTATAAAAGCCAAACCATGCCTGCTCAGCATGATTGAGCTCCTTGAAAGGATTACTGAGACCAAGAATACGTTTATTCTGCCCACTAGGGCCTTTTAAGGCCTTTGACACAATCTCCTATGTTGGGGCATTGATAGATTCTTGTAAATCAGCATTAACTTGTATGTAGTTTGCAGGAATAGTCACTAGGGTTGCCACCTTTTCAGATGCTCAAAGTGGGACATTTTTGGTACAAATGTCAGATTTTGTAGGTCGAAACATGCCCACGGCCAGTATAAAGGACAGATCTTCACTTTTTTGCATAAATAAAAGCTTATTCTTGTAGCATTTTAGTTGCTTATTCTGTTTCTTATAACATTTAGGTGTTTCAGATACAGAATAACTGTTTTATGCAACTATTACATAAAATATAGGAAATAATTTTGTCCTAAAATCTCAGGACATTTGCCATTGTTACAATTTTTTTCAGGATACAACTGCCCAAAGAGGGACTGTCCCTCGTAAAGTGGGACAGGTGGTAACCCTAATAGTCACTGGCTATCTGATAGAGTCTATGCTCCTATGGTTAGGCGGATTTGGTTAAGACAGAAAAAACATCATAATTAATGTCACACAGCACTGTCTCTCCTGAGTGCCTTCCTCTTTGAAATATATTTCTTTGACAAGAAAGTTAAGAAAAATTGAAGATGCTATCACTAATCAAGTTTGCTGATAATTGCAATTTCTGGGAGGTTATTAAATCTCATTCTGTCACTCAATTTTTCCAACAAGAGCTGTACCGAACAATTGCTTAGTGAGTTATTCATGAGTTCCCTTAGCATCAAGAAGTGAAGCATAATTTCTTTTGATAAATCCAGTAACACTCCTATTTAACATAAAGACAACTTTCTACTTAAATTTGTCACAGTCACGACTGACTTGCATACCTTTGTTGATAACAGACTTTTATTTTACAACAATATCTCTGCAGTAGTCAGAACATCTTTGTGCCTTGGACAATATATCCTTCATGGTATTTCCTCAAATCCAAAGAAGATATACTTTCACTTTATTTATCCCTTTTTAGGCACTTAATTGAAGATGATGCCTCTTTTAGCAAGTATATTTCTAAGCACTTAAACCAACTTAAGAGACTTCAATGTTTCTTTACAAAAAAACTACATCAGATCTCAGTTGCTGTTGTTTTTCTTTCGGCTTTTCCTGATTAGGGGTTGCCACAGTGGAACTCCGATCCGCTAATAATTGGCAGTAGATTTTTACAGTGCCAAGGTGCCAGCTCGATGCCCAACCTTCAACGAAGGCCAGCCCATTCATGCATGTCTTTCAAAAGCTACTCGACTGTGGGGAGGACATGCAGACTCCACACAGAAGGTGCTCCAGCTGAGAATCGAACAGGAGAACCTCTTACTGTGTGGTGACAACACTACCACTGCACAACCGTGGCATTACATCAGATCTCAGTATGTTTGCTTTTTCTGATAGACTAAAGCTTTGTTTATCTATTTTAGTGTTGTACACCCTCCTGAGTGGCCAGCTTACCCTTTCAGTGTAACCAATGACAGCAGACTTTTTGATCTTCTTCATCTAATAGTACCAATGGTAATACAGACACCCAATCACGTGTCCTAAATATGCACTGGCATGTCAACAGCACCAGATGTTGCTGCAGGTATTTAACCTAACATATCCAGCACGTATCGGAATAGGCTAATCTTGCAGAGCAAGAAGATTACTTTCCTAGCAACCTTTAAAACTAGTTTGGATGACTGGATGGGTGAGCACAACTTTTCATTAGAGATCTGTACTGAAAATATGCATAAGGGGGGACAGTGCTAGCCTCCCATCAGTATTGGGTGAGGTGTTTGAACTTCCTAAAGGTCGCCTTAGTTGTACGTTTAGCAACAAACTATCAACCTTAAAACAATGTAGCAGTTCAGCATTGAAAAAGCCCTGCATTCATAAAATAAAAGAGATCTTCTGGACAGCATCTCGATGGAAAATGCTAAGCCAGGTTTCTCCACAACACTGAAATGGATTACATCTGCAATCCAAGAAAAAAAAAATGAATGAAGGAATCAGTTTTAATTTTCTCATGCATTTTAAGGTGGAATTTAATTTTCAGTGTTGAAGACATCACTGATGGGAATTTGCTTGAATATACAGATGCATATTTTACAAAAACATTCCGCCATACCCAGGCAGCAAAATCAGGTTTAGTAATATATCAAATGTACAACGGAACAGTTAAATAAAGGATTAATAGTCTGGCAATTTGCAAATGGAATGGCTAGCATTAAAGCTTAAAATGGTTACTTGTACGCTTAAGGGAAGAAATATCAATGTAAGTTGCTTACTGTTCTCTCTGACAGCAATTATTGCAAGCTACAGCATACAACTGATTTAGTAAAAATCTATGTGTGGACATATGCATGTATTCAGTAGTCTATTGATCGGATACTTTTCAGAAAAAAATGCTTTTCAATTTGATACCTTAAAATGTTAGTGCTGAATATATATTTATAGTGATTCATAGGTGATTACTAGGTTATCGGCTCAAGAACCATTTTAAGCCTAGCCAAACTTACCCCAAATTTGCTAAAATATTGCTGACAAGTGTTAATACAGCAAGAAGTTTTATGGTTATGTTATAGGCTTGTATATATTAAGCATTCATAAACTGCCCTTGTCCATTAAGGTCATAGATGCTAAACCAGTGGCTAATTTGCAATTTCCTATCCATTGGTACAAGGTACATTTAAATAGGGATAGGCATGACCTTGGTTTCACATGAATGGGAAGTCTGTTCCAGCGAAAGGGTAAAGTTTGAAACACATATTTGTCCCTCCAACATGTTCTACTTATGTCACAGGTGAGTTTTAGGTCCTTAGAATGAGTATTTCTTATCTTTTCAAAGAAGGAGTATTTCTTATGCTATTTGTTCTGCGCATGAACAACAAATCCAGCAGTGTGGGACTGGAAGATGCCTTGTAGGCTAGGAATAAATCACCATGCAGATGGTCACAGGAGTTTGAGAATATTGATATGATGCCATGAACTCACTTAAAAATGGTGTAGTGCAGAATGATTTGTTCACCACAACAGACACATGATTGTCAAAGGTCAGGTTGCTGTTAACATGTGTCCCCAGATCCCTGACCACTGGCTCAACTTTTAGGGGGTGCATTATCAGTTAGTAATTTCCAGGAGTGGCTGTCTTTACAAAGGGGACTATTATGCATTTTCTTCACATTCAGCTTTTGTCCAGGGGTCTAGCACTACTTGTTTACCCGTATCAGGCCCTTTTAAAGGTTATCAGGGGATTCATTGACTATGCCTAACTTTCAGTCATCTGCAAAGTTGGTCAGCCAGAGGCTCTTGATGTTTGCTTTAACTTCAGAGATGTAGATACCAAAAAGAAAAGGCCTCAGCATGTATCCTTGGGACTCCACTGGTGAGTTGCCTCTTTGTGGAGGTGGATTATGCTTAATTTTATAAGTTTACCTACAATGCTCAAGTGAAGTATTGTGTCAGACACCTTGGCTAGGTTGAAGTAGGCAATTTGTACTGTTTTTGCCATCCATAGTTTTTAGTAACCTTTTGAAAGAAGTCCATCAAGTTTAGTTAGCATGACCTGCCATTGACAAAACCAAACGTCATACGTTCCAGTGTCTATAGGTTTTCCACGTCATTATTTATCAGACACATGATATCTCCTTCGATGTCCTAGTCATACTTATGGAAATGTGTTTTCCTTGGTCCATGCAGAGGGATAACTGTTGCAGTCCTCTATTCATTTGGCATGGGACCTATATGGAAGTTATGGTTAAACAGAGATTCTAATGGTTCTGACAGGTCTTGTTACATGCTATTCAGGAGGTATCTTCGGATTTTATCAAGGCCCGTTGAAACAATGTTCCTGGACCTAGAAAGCACAGTGAGGACCTGCTCCCTAATAATAGTTGGTGGAGAAATGGTGGGGATATTTCTTGTAGGGTGACTGGGGGTGATGGGGTAAAAACTGTACCTAATTTTATTGGCCAGCAGATTTGCCATATCCTCTGGCTCCATATAGCTGGTTCCAGTCACATAAATTAGTTTGGCACATTGAAATCTTTTAAAATCATATTCCTCTAGGTGTTTGAAGAAAATTGTTTTCTCATTAAACAAAATAATAGAATATATTTGCGTGTTAGAGACAGCTGCATATTTTCTACACCACACAGCATGATTGACATCTGAAATAAATGTGAGTAAAAGTGATTTACTCACTGAGACAGGAAGAGTGGCATACACTGACAATCTTTCAGATTTTAAATATCATTTTACTTTGCATTAACGATAGTTAGTTAACCATTTAAATATATATCATTAATAATAATCATAATAATAATAATAACAATAATTAGCTTTTTATACCTATAACTACTGTGGCATAAATCTCTGAGAGATGAAATTACAGATATTTTTAAGTTCAGTCATGAAGATAATTATAATGTTCTGTGATTTTTGTGTTTGTTTTTTTTTTGTCTTCTCTTTTTCTTCTTATATGCAAACCACAGTTTGCTAAAGCAATTTTGTTTCAAATTATGCTAAATAGCACTATACAACTATTGCAGCTTTATGATAAAGGAAAGCAATTGAAAAATATAGAATATAATGGTCAGTAATCAAAACTCAATATAATAAAGAATCACTTTAGCAATATAAGTATATATAATTTACGTACATTTAGATTACTTTTTGCAGATGAAGTCAGCAATATCAAGTCCCCCATAATAAGTCCCATTATGGTTTTTCCTGTGTTTGGTCAACAATCTTAAGAATGAGTTACAGTTTATTGATTTCAAGATTGAAAAGCATAATTCAGAAAACATATAAAGAATCTTTGTTTTGCATGGAGATCATGCCCCCCCCCCCCCACACTTGTTCACCACTAAATTTAAATTCTATACTTATGAACTCCTCCATTGTACTACAGGGCTCACTGAAAGCACACAATCAGCTCACACAGTATCACTAATTAAGGTGAAAAGAACTGTAATCTAAAATCCTGGCTCTTCAGAGCATCCTGCATCAGGGTGTACTTTTAATGATTGATCTGCCTACATTATGATCATAGCCTTCAGTCCCAATACTTTAATAAATGTGTCTTTCTAACGTAGAAAATTGATATAATTTGAAAAACTATGATGTAGCATTTGTGTGGACGAAGCATCAAACAGTATACATTAAAGAAAAGGTAAGGATATTGTTTATGTCTAGACAAAATATTGACTATTATGACATTGAATTCATAACAAAGAAATTCTTTGTTGCCTGCTATCATGTCTTTTGGTGAGGAAACATTTAAATATAAACCAGTAAGTGTTACAGCTGTAACATTACTCTGACCCCTCCAATGCTGAAATTTGCAATGTGTTTTCTTTGGCTTGCTTTTAAGATTAATTGCTTTGAGGCAATATGGTCTGTGTTTTGATATCTAGGAATCACCTCAGATGAGTAGATGTTTTATTCTACAATACAACTTTTAAGCATTTTGTACTTAAATTTATGTATGCATGAATTTAATTTTCTTCTGATATCCCTACTTGCAGCTGCACAAAATTATTGGTGTGGGTGTTGTATACCTGGCAATATATTGGATATGGGTTCCTATTATGAGATTGAAAACCCATTTACGCAAATGCAAATACAATGACCCGTATTGCATGAAGTACAGGAACCTCGAACGTCCAAAACCGCAAATTCTGGAATATCGATTTGTTTTGGTTGGCCCACCTGCGGTAGAGCTCTGTAAGGTAAGTGTGCAATAGATAGGACTTAAGGGTTAGGATTTGGGTTAAGGTAAGTGCATAGATAGGTAATGTATGTAAGATTTATTGTAGTGTTTGATGTAGGGTTTTTTTAAGTATGTATGTGTATTATTTATTTTGTTTGGGTGTATGTCTGTAGGGGAAGTGTGCGGTGGTTACGGACCTTAGGGTTAGGGAGGGGTTAAGGATAGTGCATAGATAGTTGTGTATGTGGGGTTTAGTGTAGTGTTGGAAGTAGGGTTTTGTTAAATTTATGTATGTGGATTATTTATTTTGTTTGGGTGTATGTATGTCTGTAGGGGAAGTGTGCTGTAGTTATGGATCTTAGGGTTAGGGAGGGGTTAAGGATAGTGCATAGTTAGTTGTGTATATGGGGTTTAGTGTAGGGTTAAAGTAGGATTTTGGTGCTTCACTTTAGTTTTGAAATAGGGTTTGGTTAGTGTATGTATGTGGTTTATTTATTTTGTCTGGGTAGGTACTATGTAGCGTGTGGTGGGGTTGGCCGACTATGATAGTTCAATATTTTATTTTTCGCGGTTTAGTGCATTCGGGATTTTCACCATTTGCGGTATAAGGGTCAATGTTTAGGTATTCGCGTAAAGGGTTTTCGATCTCGTAATATAGACCCACTGGATATTACTGTGTTAGCATATTTAATTAGTACATATCTGAATGAGAATTCTATCATGTAAGTTGTCTCCATTAAACTAACACGTTTAATTAAATCTAAATAATATGGTCAAAAAAAAAAAAAATCATCAAAAATCAAAGCTAGGCGACTAGCGACCATGTATCATACAGAGACCATGAATGAAATGTACAGTAAACATACAGAAACTCCATTAATCCAGGCAAACTATTTTAAATGTATATAGTAAGGCTATAAGTTTATCAAGCGAATTAAGGTCTGCAAAGAACTGTATGTAAACGACATTCATTTTATTTTGGTTTGGAGTCGCTCTATTTTATCTTGTGCTGGAACAGTGTGGAATATAAAGAAATAATACCAACTACAGCTTCAGGTTTGCATATAAAGTTATACAGCCACATAGCCTTTAAAAAAAACAAAAACTCTTCGATAGTATCCTCCTGAGTAATACTAACTGTTGTGTTGTTTTGCAAAATGCTGGTTTTCCATTTGTTTATTAAAATCACTGCAGTAATGCTATATCTAGTAGTTTTCAGGTAACTTTTTTACTATATTCCGCAATGATTTTGGCACATGAGGACAAACTACAGAGCAGTAAACTATTTATAGTTTTATCTTGTGTAAAATATTCTATTTGGCAGCAGTTGTCAGAGGTGTCATCTGATGTGATATGTACTTATTATAGGGAATTGCATTTGTTGTCTAGTATGGAAGGTAGTTGTACAAACTTTGTGTTTAGTCCCACAAAATATGTCGGGCTATGAAGACATAAGGAAGCAGTGTCAATAACTGTAGTAAATAAGATAAAACTGAATTTACAGAAGTGAAAGAAAAATTGTAATGGGCATGTAGAAAAAGTAACATTAGATTCCTTTCAGTCTATGGCTTTTTACTCAGCTAAGATTATTACATATATCTGGTTAATGACTCATTTTATTGTATGGACAACTGGTTATCAAAAAGGAATGTGTATGCCACACACACGTGTGTGTGTGTGTGTGTGTGTGTGTGTGTGTGTGTGTGTGTGTGTGTGTGTGTGTGTGTGTGTGTGTGTGTGTGTGTATGTATGTGTGTGTCTGCGTCTGCCTGATGTATGTACATGTGTATAATGCTTGTACTATTTTTGAGTTTCAGTGTTTGTTGTAAATATTGTTTTTTTCATGATGATAATATGATGATGATGAAAAGTTAATATGTGCTCCCCATTTTCTGAATGCATTGTGTTATATATTACTAAATAAAACTATATGCTTGATAAAATATTTGGCAGATCTGAATGCATTTATATGCTGTTCATTTGTTTTCAATACATGAGGTATTAAAGTGCCTTTACATGGTGTACTTAGTTTAAAAGATATGTGGAACATTTATTCATATGTGCACTGATCTACAACACCTTCTTTGTTTTATGGAATCCATAGCAACCAGGGAAACTGTGATTGTAGTAGGTGCATTAAAAATGTAGACCAAAAGACATTTCAATTTTAGCCCATCAAAATAAGTTGATCCTTGCTGCTGTGGGACCCAGAATTAATGACCAGAAAAATTAAATACAAGTGATAACTGTATATGAACATCATTCACAGAACTGGCAAAGTAATATACAGGTCGGTTGCACTGTGCCTGCCTGCTTTATTAAAGTCCAAAACTAGAAAAAAAACAAAACAAAAAAAAAGATTTTTGGTCACGAGTGACTTCAGCCTTGGCTAATGACTAACTTCACACTAGAGATGTGAAGGAAGTCTGGGTTTTCACAAGGTATAACAATTTTATATGAGCAAACATGCTACCACCATGAACTCTGTGTGTGTGTCTGTGTGTGTGTGTGTGTGTGTGTGTGTGTGTGTGTGTGTGTGTGTGTGTGTGTTGCATGATATATTAGGGCATTATGCTGAAACTTTCTGCAGTTAACACATAACATAATCTACCAGTATTTATCAAAGCTATAAAGTGATAAGGGAGATTTCAACATGAGGGTAATTTTTGAAGTAATTGAGCATGCTATTATTTTTAAAACAGAGACAGGAGGTTAGGGAAGATGAAGGTTTAATGAGTTCCACTTAAGCCTTCCAGATCATTTAATAATAACCCATTTCAGAATTGTTGGTGGTGTTTCAAGTTTCACCCTATGCAGGCCAACAGAATGGATGTTGCTGCTTGCAATACAAGAACTTTAGCTTTGTCCAAGCATGTCAAAGATATGTTTAAAAAAAACCTGACACTTCTAAATCTGCTAGTAAAGCAAAAACATCTCCTGCTTTTACAACACTTGAACCAGCTCATCAGTTTTCTCATAAAAAACTGTAAATATACAAATTCAAATGACATATAAAACAAAGCCAGTAATGTAATGGCAAGAGACATACAGTAGGTAAAACAGGAAGACACTGGTGCTACAAAGAAATTACCAAAATATGTACAAGACCCTGTTTTTCCACATATTTTAGAGATTGTAATGCATTGTTTAACAGCAGCAGTCGAGGATATAGTTCCAGGCACCGGACTGCACTCTTAGCTCAATCACTAATGGTTTAACATGTCCTTTCATTTGTTGTCACCAAATGACACTTGATATACTGGTCTCACGTGGTAAGAGTGGCAATATTGCACTGTTTGTATGAATTTCATCTGGATTTTGATCTCTGTTTGTTTTAGTTAGGGGCCTTTGCCCATTAATAAGTGTCATAGGGATGTTGCAGTATGTATGTTGATTACCTAATGAGGTAAGTGGTAAGGTACCAGTTGGAGGTACATCATACTCATAGCTTCGATAATAGTGTTTCTGACGCATTTGTGAATGGTATGTATTGTGAAAGGTTGAACGGAGATCCGGATGAGCTGTGGCCAGGGCAGTGGATGCAGCAGCTGCCATTGAAATTGCTGATACAGTCTGAAGTTCACCAAATGGTCCCTGCTCACTGGCATCCAGGACTTGCTCATTCATAATAGGCTCTATCCTCTTGAATGGCATTTCATACTGCAAACGTTTCCAGAATTTGGAGTTTAACTTGTTGCATTTTGGTCCATGCCATTTTATAACTGTTAGGAGCTTGATGGTGTGTTTCAGTGCCTCAACCTCCTGATAGTTCATAATTCCTCGAAGTTCACTGCATTCAATTAGTATAACTTTGATTTCTCCAGACACTAACATATTCCTAAGCCGGGTTTCAAGTTCAAAAATGCTCCAGCCCCTTCTTACAACATACGTTGGAGTCATCACAATTATTAATCGTTTGCTTTGATCAACACATCTGGCTACATCTTCAATGTATGCTGAAAAAAAGAAAAGAAAAAAAAGTCAGTCAGCTAAAAACAACAAAATACAAATTGTTTAATGATATAAACTATTGTTTCTCATTCTCTCCTACTTTGTTGAACAATGACCTCTCCCACCACTAAACACATGTAAATGAATAGCAAACCTCTACTTATTTAATGTTGTTGCCTGCTAGATGAGTTCTCAACTTGCGCTGTGCAAAGATGAACTACATGTTGTAGTTTCCAATGTTCCATCATATTTGAGTATCATATCTGTACTTTAATGTATTAGCTTCTCCATAAACAACATGGATTGTTGACTAGCTTTCTTTATTCCTTTCTGTCTTTCGGCTTTTCCCGGTTAGGGGTCGCCACAGCAGAACTCTGGTCCGCTAATGATTGGCAGTAGAGTTTTACGTGCTGGCTTGCCGGGCCTAACACACAACCTTCAACGAAGGAATGCCCATTCATGCATGTCGACACACACAAGACGCTCTAACTGAGAATTGAACGTGCAACGTCTAACTGTGAGACGACAACGCTACCGCAGCACCACCACTTATGTCAGTAAAATTATATTATATTTTATCTTCATGACAGAATGCAGTAACACTGTAATGTGCTAGGGAGAAAGAAATATAAAGCACTGATCTGTATAGCAAGCCAATAAAGCTTGTTTCCTGTTGACCTCTAATGACCATTAGTTGGCCTTTAGACTGCATTAGCATTCATACATTTTCCTTTAGTAATTGAATAGCATATATATAAGTGGTCAATGCACAACTGTTCAGGACATACTGACCTTCACCAAACCATAGTAAAAAAGAACTAATATAGCTGAATTCTATACCTACACTGAAAGTAAATATGAAATGTTATTTTTAATAAGATTTCCTACTTCTCCAAAATATTTTCTGCTGTAAGACAACTATAAACTCTGACAGAAACCAATTTAACATTGGCAGCTTTTAGATTCTTTAAAATTATTTGATTTTTTGATTGGAAAAACTAGAAATACATTTATTACAATCTTCAAAATTCAGAAAAAAATACCTCAGCACTGCAGCATACATGGATTAAGCCCTGGCTGACTACAACCTACAGTTTTATTTTATTATTATTCGCTATTTGTTTACTGGATCAGTCTTCCTAGGCTGATAGCCTCTTTTCATGTGAGGCACAGGATGGTATTGAAACTGACTAGGAGAAATCAGAGCACAGCAAGGCAGAGGACACCTTCCCTGCTCTGTTTGATAAGTGCCTTGGGATCTTTTACATCCACCTGAGCTACTATGAACTCATGCAGATGAGACTTCAGTTTAGCATCTCATCTGAAGGATGGATGATGCACATTTAATAAGTACATCAGGAACTAGAAAAGTTGAGCAAGGGTGGGTGGGTGTGAGCAGCTCTCACCAGCTCGTGTATCTTAGAGTGACAGGGAAATAGTGAACCTGGTTAGCCAGTTCGCTCCTGCATAACAACAATGGCTGCAAGACTGGGAGATGTGGTACTGGAATTCCAATCTGGTCATTGTATCCCTTGCGGACATGTATATGGAAGTACACACCTGCCAGGGGAGGACATGGACTGCTCTCATGGTGAAGCTGACGTTTGTGTGTGTGTGTGTACACATACACATACACACGCATATAGTTAGATATTTGTGTGCACATAAAAACGGATGGAGCACATAAGAAAGATAAAGTGCATCAATCTTCAGTTAAGATACAGTACATTCCTCCCCGAACAATTTATCGAGTAACCAGATAAAGTGAGTAATGAAGAATGTGTATTCATCTGTCTTTTCTAAAGCAGAACTCATTTGACCTGCATTATCTATTGCAAGCACCGAAGGCAAAAGTCTGGGTCCAAATTCCAGAACACAATACTAAAGAAGAACATTCATCAACTTGCCCCACCCCATCTCCCACCCCACCGCGATTAGTGTTCTGGCAATTGTACTGCAATACTGGTAAACTCTTTAAACAGCTGACATCTGGCCATGTTGCAGGACCATCATCTTCATCTCATGCAGATGGGATTTACAATGGCAGAAAAATGACAAGACTTGCATCTAAATGCACATCAGTCCAGAGAGACAAGCATAATTATCCCTCTGAAGCATTTTATTTTGAAACTTTTATTTTTGAATATTTTAGTCAACAACCTAGAGTACCCCACCAAAGTACAGTCTGGACAAAATGGGTAGCCAATTTCCAAATGTCTCTGTACCCAGCTTGATAGATATGGGGCATTATAAGACAATGTAATAATTGCCTCATTTTCACAGACGACCATTTAATCATTTAAGAAACAAACATAGTATGCAAAATATACACATACATAATTTCCTTGAAGGCAAAGATTTCATATTCAAACAAAGTTGTCAAGAACACACACTACATAACGCACACAGTGTCCAACACACACGCACACACACACACACACACACACACACACACACACACACACACACACACACACACACACACACACACACACACGTGAACCAACTTATGCTGAGACATTAAAAAGAAATCTTCCCAAACCTCAAAGACTTCTTAAACCTATAAATGGCAATGCCTATCCTCAGCAATCTTTAAAGCTCTCACCAAAAGTAAAACCTAATACCACACATATACCTCCACCCAGTGGAGCCCCAAGAACAAAGTCCGTAAGGCAAGCAAACCCATTACCCAGCACTATTCACATAGGAGACTCCATTGCATGATACACAGATGCCCCACTCACCAGTCTGAACTGGGAGAAGAGAAGATAATGGTTAGTTGCTAATCTGGAGCCAGGATCCACCAAGTTATACACACAATAAAGTCACTATGCCACAGGTATCAGTATGATTCAATCACAGTCCATGTGGGTATCTGTGACCTGAGATGTACTTCCCAGGACTATATGAAGACAAACACTTTTGATCTCTCTGAACATGTGTCTCAAGCAGGGATATGTCTTGCATTGAGCAGCATTCTACCTTCAGTATGGATGATGCCGTAATACAAATAAAAGATGACTGACTTCAATAATTGGCTTAGTTTCCAGGTGGAATTCAATATTTGTCAGCATGAGGGAACATTATTAACAAACCACATTGCTTTGCAAAGGATGGCCTGCATCTGTCTCCCCTAGCCTTCCAAACATTAGCTAAAACATTATCCACCCTTTAGAGCCTTTTTTATGTAAACTTGAAATTGGAAAAAAAAAAAAAAAACTACCAAGATAGCAAATAAAACCCAAAGAAACCTAAACATTTTACTGCTCAAAAAGAAACTCCACACCCTATAAGCTCTTCTTTCTCTGGAGAATAAAGACTTCTGTGCAATTACCGAGACATGGTACATACTCCAGCAGTGTAAGGCTTCAGCTCCTTCCATACATTTAGACTATCAGCTGCACAGACAGGGACAAATGGTGGAGGATTCTTAATCTATATTAGAAACAAGTATGACTTTAGGTTGGTTAAACAGGACTGTTCCCTGGATTTTATCCACATGCAAACCACAACAGACAAAGTCCCATACCACATACTAGCAAGCTACAGGTGACCCACTATGTCCATAGAATCCAATAGCTCATACCTAGGCCTACTGGAAACACTTACCATTAAACCAATTACCCCATTCATGAGAGACTTTTAACTACCCCTCTATAGACTAGGAAGCACATACTGCCACAGACAGGCACAATGATTCTTGGATTTTATTAAAAATAAATACCTTTGATCAGACAGTGCACACACCTGCCAAATGTTTAGACAACACTGGACATTGTACTGACCAATATAGGAGTGTGATGCACCACCATATACTCTCCCCCTCCGCCTCCTTGTCACTTCACCCCAGGTGAGGTTGGACCACAAAGCTGTCTCCTTTGAAATAAAAATCAACTCAGCAAACCCTATAACAGTTAGGAACTATTCCAAAATAAACTGCATCCTGTTAAGCAATACTTTGTCAAAATTCAATGCCCCTCCCAACCCCGAGTTCACAGCAGCCTATGCAGAGTATTTCACTCAGACCCTGTACACCCATGCAAATGGCTGTATAATATTTCACATCCTATGCAGAATATTTCACTCAGACCCTGTAGAACCATTTAAATAGCTGTATGATGTTTCACAACCTATGCAGAATATTTCACAAAGACACTGTACAACCATGTAAATGGCTATATAATATTTCACAACCTACGCAGAATATTTCACAGAGACCCTGTACAACCATGTACATGGCTGTATAATATTTCACAACCTATGCAGAGAATTTAACTCAGACCCAGTACAACCATGTAAATGGCTGTATAATATTTCACAACCTATGCAGAATATTTCACACAGACTCTGTACAACCATGTACATGGCTGTATAATATTTCACAACCTATGCAGAGTATTTCACACAGACCCTGTACATCCATGTAAATGGCTGTATAATATTTCAAAACCTATGCAGAATATTTCACACAGACCCTGTACATCCATGTAAATGGCTGTATAACATTTCACATCCTATGCATAATATTTCACTCAGACCCTGTATAACCATTTAAATAGCTGTATGATGTTTCACAACCTATGCAGAATATTTCACAAAGACACTGTACAACCATGTAAATGGCTATATAATATTTCACAACCTACGCAAAATATTTCACAGAGACCCTGTACAACCATGTACATGGCTGTATAATATTTCACAACCTATGCAGAGAATTTAACTCAGACCCAGTACAACCATGTAAATGGCTGTATAATATTTCACAACCTATGCAGAATATTTCACACAGACTCTGTACAACCATGTACATGGCTGTATAATATTTCACAACCTGTGCAGAGTATTTCACACAGACCCTGTACAACCAAGTAAATGGCTATATAATATTTCATGACCTATGCAGAGTATTTCACACAGACTCTGTACACCTATGTAAATAGCTGTATAATAATTCACAACCTATGCAGAGAATTTAACTCCGATCCTGTACAACCGTATAAATGGCTGTATAATATTTCACAAACTATGCAGACTATTTCACACAGACCCTATACAACCATATAAATGGCTGTATAATATTTCACAACCTATGCAGAATATTTCAAACACATCATACACCTATGTAAATGGCTGTATAATATTTCACAACCTATGCAGAATATTTCAAACACACTGTACATCTATGTAAATGGCTGTATAATATTTCACAACCTATACAGAATATTTCAAACACACCCATACACCCATGTAAATGGCTGTATAATATTTCACAACCTATGCAGAATATTTCGCACAGACCCTGTATAGTCATGTAAATGGCTGTATAATATTTCACAACCTGTGCAGAGTATTTCACACAGACCCTGTACACCCATGTAAATGACTGCATAATATTTCAAAACCTATGCAGAATATTTCACACAGACCCTGTACATCCATATAAATGGTTGTATAATATTTTACAACCTATGCAGAATATTTCACAAAGACCCTGTAAAACCATGTAAATGACTGTATAATATTTCACAACCCATGTAGAGTATTTCACACAGACCCTGTGCAACCATGTACATGACTGTATAATATTTCACATTATATGCAGAGTATATCACACAGACCCTATACAACCATATAAATGGCTGTGTAATATTTTACAACCTATGCAGAATATTTCACAAAGACCCTGTAAAACCATGTAAATGACTGTATAATATTTCACAACCCATGTAGAGTATTTCACACAGACCGTCTACAACCATGTACATGACTGTATACTACTTCACATTCTATGCAGGGTATTTCACTCAGACCCTGTACAACCATGTAACTAGCTATATAATAGTTTACAATCTATGCAAAGTATTTCACATAGACCCTGTACATCCATGTATTTCACAACCTATGCAGAATATTTCACACAGACCCTGTATACCCATGTAAATGACTGTATAATATTTCACAACCTATGCAGAATATTTCACTCAGACCCTGTACAACTATGTAAATTTCTGTAAAATATTTCACAACCTATGCAGAATATTTCACACAGACCCTGTATACCCATGTAAATGGCTGTATAATATTTCACAACCTATGCAGAATATTTCACTCAGACCCTGTACAACTATGTAAATTTCTGTATAATATTTCACAACCTATGCTGAATATTTCACTCAGACCCTGTACAACTATGTACATGGCTGTATAATATTTCACAACCTATGCAGGGAATTTAACTCAGAACCAATAGAGCCATGTAAATGACTGTATAATGGTTGCTGTATCTACTAGAAGTAAGCCCAAAACAAATTTTAAAAATAAACCACACTGGTTGAATCCTAACCTTAAAATGGTATATAATAAAAGAAAAAAAGTCATGACTACAATCAGGAAGAGCAACTTCCACAATGATAAGAGCTCTCTAATTAAAGTAAACAGGAATCTTAGAGGACTAATTAACTCCAGCAAGGCCAATTATGAGATCAAGATAGTTTCAGAGGCTAAAAACAACTACAAGGCCTTCTTCTATGTCTGTAACCTCTTAGGCAGCACACAATGGTGTGATGAACTGGTTGCCAGTGGTACCACCATCAGTGACCAGAGCAACATAGCAAATTTCGTGGTTGACAAATTTAATTCAAACTTCACCCTATTCCCTCTGACTCCCTTCATGAAATACCTACAAGAATACCCCCCCCCCCAACTATTAACAGGAGGCAAGTTGTTGTGGCACTCACTAATGCCAAAAACTCAGCCTAAGTGGGCTCTGACAAAATCCTGGAATGCCTCTGTGATACTTTGAAACATGACCAGTCATGATTTCTTGAGTCACTTTTTAACTATAGCCTAGTAACAGGCTTTGTACCATGGAACATTTATCCCACTTCACAAGGGTGGACCATCAAGTGACCTCAGAAACTACAGATCCATTATTCTTAGTAATCTAATATGTAAAGCTATGGAGCAAATTATAATGAAAATGATCGACAAAGATATAGGCAACCTTCAGACAACAGACCTAACCAGTTTGGCTATGTCAAGGAAAGGACATGCTTAGTAAACCTGGTGCACTTCTTTGAGAAGCTCACCAAGGAAGCAGATGAGGAGAAAATGGTGCATGTCACCTACCTGGACCTGGCTAAGGCATTTGATACATTACCTCACTCGAGTATAGTTGACAATCTCATTGCCAGTTGGCTAACAGATAAGACCCAGGAAGTATGGATTGGTGACACCACCTCCATTAAGAGACAGGTCACCAGTGGGGATGCTCTGTGCTGGAACTGTTCCCATAAGGCATCTACATATTCATGATAAAGGCTAATGCAAAGGGCCTTTGGCTGACCAAGTTCATGGATGATTGCAAATTGGGAACTATCACAGATTCCCCACCAAGACACAAACATCTTACATGAGGATCTAACACACACAAATGACTGGGGACAAAGTCACAGAGTAAAACTCAATGCCAAGAAATACATTATAGTGAGTTTTGAGAAAACTGCCATCCAGGCTAATTATTATATTGATAAGACACCCCTAAGAGTTGAACCAGTAGTCAGTGATATGGGAACATATGTAGACATTAATCTGGCCTTTGACCAACATTTGGCCAAGGTAGAAACAAAATCAGTCTATGTTGCCCAACTTATAAGTAAGGGCACAGCATCCAGGTTCAAGGAAGTCACAGTGTCAATTTATTTAGCCACTATCAGACCAATCATAATAGCCCCTTCAGCATATACCTTACCAGACATATGCAACAGTCTAAATGCCCACAAAGGTTTCTTACCAGGAGGATCCAGGGTATAAATACATTATTCTACATGGACTGCCTTAAAACCTTATGTGTTTACTCAGTCTGCTACAGGTTAATGAGAGACAACCGATGCATTCAAGGCATCCTTGGATCTAGCTTTGATGGACCTTTTGCACATCCACCAAATGTAAAGCATCAGAACCACTAGATCCAAGGATTTAAATTTTGTTTGTTACATAAATAAGACATGGCAAAACAGACATGTGTCTCACAGAATATCCATGCACTGGAAGAGGCTCTCCATCCATGTGAAGCCGAGTCCATTCCTAACTGTATTTAAGTATAACTTTAATCAATGGATGGACACTAGTAAAGTCAGAGAGTCTGCCCATAAAGCTGTTTCTTGGCAATGGAACTAACGTTGCCTTGATATGCATATGCAGAACAGAACAAAAATCACTCTAATTCCTGCTCGCTCTAATACCAGACCTTGCTGTAGAAAATGCTAAGTACAAAATGATAATACTAGAACAAAGTTTAGGAAGTAAATTCAAATCTGAATACATTTTCCCTTTATTATGAATAAGACAGAGCTATATGCCTACCTTTGAGGGGTGTGTATGGAAATGACAGGCAATAAAGGTCATAAAGAGATGTTATATATCACATAAGTGGAGGGAGAAGGCTGAGAATATCAAAGAGAGGTGAGCCAAGATATTTCCATAACTTCTTATAGAAGGTGTTACTAGAAACGAGATAGGGAAATTAAAGAGAATGGAGAGGTCAAATGGTTGGTGAGGAAGCCAAAAGGATATTGAATCAGGCACTAAGTCACAAGGGCATTGCCTGTTTTTTTGCAGCATGTCAATGTAGCAAGTATTGTCATTCTCATAGAATGATATCATTGTTCTGCGAAATTGCCAGAATGGCAATAAAGAGACAAAGCTCCTCAGACTAGAATAATTAGAAAAGAAGTCAGTCCTGTGTTACCAGTGATACAGTTATTTGATGAAAGTGCACAGCAAGAACAAAAACACACAGCAATGCAATGTGTGGCAACTTCTTCAAGCAACTAAAAGGACAAATCTTTGTGATTGCTACTTAACTTAAGATACAGAATTTAATTAACATTTTAACATTGTTTAGACACTATTTTTGTTGCATTATAGCTCTGATAATATGCACAGGTTGACAAATCATAGTGATGCAGATGGCTGAAGAAAGCTTAGAAAGGTTGTTGGGAAGGATTGCTTAGGCTGAATAAAGAGCAATGCTTTTTGGCTGTAGAAGAATTTGTATACAGAATTAAGTATAATTTCCTTGTTGAATAAGGGTGCTTTTAATGAGATACATTTTAGGTAAGGAAGAGCTTGAGCCTAGGGTACCAGTGTAGCAGTTGTGCAGGACTTCATACTGAAATCAGATGCCGATACAGTACCAGTAAGCTCAAGCAATGTGAAGCTGATAACCAGGAATCCACTGATAACCAATTCACTGTGTTTATCCAGTTTTATTGTAACCAGGCAAATACACGATAGCAGATAATCCAAAATGTCAGAGGTTAAGCGCTTTCATCTGTCTAAGTCAGATTTCATCAGAACCTCCACAAAAGTCTTAATCATCTAATTATATACCAAAAAGTGGCGCCAAAAACTGATTCAATTAATCAATCAATATAACATCAAAGTTTCAGCAGCTTAATTCTGCATTATACATAAAATACAATACAAAGTTAATAACAAACAAGTTGACAAACAAACCTATACAAACTAATCTACTCTATATACTAAAAATATTAAAAATGTTAAAAATATTATTGATAAACTGCAGAATGTATATATACTGATATATCAAGGAAAATAATTCATAGATTTAATAAATATATTAATTTAATAAATATACATTTATAAAATTATTAAAATGTATATATAAATAATTTATAAAAAAGTTATAAAAAGATGTATAAAGATAAAAAGCGATAGCCTAGCCTACTATTACCTCAACATCTTATAAATATCTAAACATTAAAACATTAAAACTATAATATGCAAGTTGTGTACAGGGTAATACCTATTGGTGTGTATAGAGATTGTATATATTAAGATGATTCCAAAATAAGAAAGGGTTTTAAACTAATGTATTCATTCAAGCCAGGATATGTTGTGGCATCCAGTACCATTTGCCACTTACTCTCCAAGGTACCAAGTCGTGCCTTCCAATTTCCACTTCCTACACTACTGTTCACTTGGTCTATAATTGCAAACTTGAACGTGTGATCTTTGCCTTTAGACTTAACATGTTTACTGAGCGCATTTTTCTCATCCTCTTTATTTATTTTATATACATGTTCGTATATCCGTGTTTTTAATTTTCTTTCTGTTTTCCCTATATAATATGCTGTACATGATGCACAGGAGGCTAAATATACCACACCTTGACTATTACAATTTCCTGGTTTGAATTTACATGTGCTTTTCATTATATTATCCAATTTGATACTTCTATCCTCATACATGTGTCTGCACTGTCTACAAGTTCCACATCTTGTAGTCACCTTTCTTGTTAGTTGAGGCTTTTTATTCATATAATCACTTCTTTCTACTAATTTCTTTAAATTTTGCCCAGTTTTAAATACAGTGCTTGGTGTACTACCAACAATTTTTCCTACTTCCTCCGCATGTGTGAAAATAGTCCAGTGCCTACGTAAAATCTCCTTCACAATATTAGTATAAGTGTTATACAAAATAACACATACTCTTCTATTGAAAGGTTGGTTCATCTTCAAACACATACCTTCTTTCCCGAGTAGAGGTATGTATTTTTTTCCCCACTGTGTTTTCACATAATTTACTACATCCTCAAGCATAGTAGTGGGGTACCCTCTTTCACTGAACAATTTAAAGATGTAATCTAGCTCTTTAGTCATGATCTCACTAGTAGATGACATTCGAGCTGCTCTCACACATTGACCTTTTACTACATTTTTAAACGTGTAAGGAGGATGGCAACTCCCATACTGTATGTAATCATTTGAAAAAGTTGGTTTTCTGTATAATTTTGACACAAAACCTTCACCATTATTACTAATATACGTATCCAAGTATACTATGCCACTTTTTTCAATTGTATGGGTAAAACTCAAGAATTCCGTAGTATGATTAATGTATTTAATAAAATCCGGAATGACATCAATTTCACCTTTCCATATAATAAATATATCATCCAGGAATCGTGTGTATAACAACATATTCTTGTAATATTCACTGGGAAATAAAAACTGATCCTCCCAGCCCAACATAATCAAGTTAGCGAATATGGGTGCACATGATGCACCCATGGCCACACCTTTGGTTTGTCTGAAGATTTCTCCCTGAAATTCAATGTAATTGTGATCCAAAATAAGGCCCATCATATCCAATAAAAGGTTAATTTTGTCATCTGTTAATCCAGAATACTTCCTCAAGCTATTGTGGAAGTATTCCAACCCTATTTCTTTAGGTATGCTAGAAAAAAGATCCTTTACATCTATTGTGATAAAAATAATATCCTTATTCCATACCTCAGGAGTCAATTTACTTAAAAAATGCCAAGAATCCTTGATCAGATGGGGTACATTTTTGTATACCTGTTTGGTCCAGTTATCTATAGTTACACCCAGATTGAAAGTTTTGATCTAGATCCAGATGTAATAGGTCTAAATGGGGGCTTTTCTATACTTTTATGAATTTTTGGGATACCTACAATATGAGCCATCATTGGATACTCATTCCTTACAAAATTGTACAATTCCTCTGTAATTCTATTGTTAAGTAGGTATTCTTCTATGGCTAAGTCTATTCGTTTGTATCCAATATTAATCTGGTTTAAAGAAACTTGCTCATAATTGCCTGAATTGAATAAAAGCTCATAAATATTGCTCTGGTATTCACTATTGTCATATAAAATAACACCCCCACCTTTATCTGGTTTCATGATCCTGATTTCTTTGTTAGAAATGACATCATTTAACATTCTTCTTTCTTCCTTCGTTAAATTATCTCCAGATTTATCAAATAAATCACCTAACTTTCCTATCTTTTTATATGTAGCATATACTTCCTTACATACCATTTGTTCAAATAAGGTAACTTGTGGGTTTTGAGGTGGAATGTAAGTACTTTTCTTCACTAATCTTTTTCCACCGTCATTATACTCTTTCTGGTCATTGTTGAACAGTATAGCCAAATTTAATCTACAACAGTATAATTTTATTTCTTTAATGGTATCAAATAAATTGAACCTAACTGTCGGAATATATTTCATACTTTTACTAAAAAGTGTAAAAAATTCCTGTGTAATTTCCAAATTAGTGTAGTTGTAAACCTTAAATCCATTAAAATTATGGATGCTGGGTCTATCATTATTAAGTGTCACAACTTCTATATTGGGAACATGTGTCTCAATTATCCCCTTGTTAGAAATTTCAGTCCTACTATCAATAACACTGTTTGTGCCCTTGTTCAATACCTTCTTGGAAATTTCTTTGGAGCCGGATAAAAATCTGCCTCCTTGAAAATTTGCTTCATCATCTACTCTATGATGTCTATCTCTCCCCATACTGGGTTCCAAATGGGGCGTATTTATGACTTCCCTATTATGTTGTGGCCAAATATACACCCTTCCTGATCTATACTGCTCGATGTCTCTTTCAAATTTATGTATCTTCCTATTATATACACTTTTAACCCTGTAACTAGCTGTCTGAAACTGTTTAAAATACAGATCTTGCCATTGCTCGAATTCAATATCTGATATAATTTCATCATTTAAAACATCCAACTCATTTACCAGCAAGGCTATCTTTTCATCATTATACTTCATCAACACCTTAATATACATATTGCCAAATGTATCAAATAGTGTATTAAATTCTTGTCTGACACTCTGATGATACTCTATACCCAAGGGTAGTTTAAAAAAACGAAGCCCTTTGGGTACAATGTGTGCATTCAAACATTTTCCTAGATATACATTATCAAGCTTAGTACTTTTCAACTGTATCAATTTTTTACCTAAACTGTATATCTTTGTTTTTAAACTGTTAGACTGTATACGTGAAGTATACCTATCATTTTTCTGTTTAAAATCACAATCAAAATAAAAATCAACATCATCAGTTAAAAAATCTTTCATAACAATACCCACATTTCCCCCCGTTTCTTTTCCTTGATTCACAGTATCAATTCCACGTGTTTTGTTCTGTTTGTATATGTATTTAGGACTAGAAATAAATTCTTTAAAAACAGTACCTTTTTTGTAATTATTGTCACCTTTACTGGTAACATTAGAATATGTCCTGGTATTGGCGTTTTTATTTCCCAGTGAATATTACAAGAATATGTTGTTATACACACAATTCCTGGATGATATATTTATTATATGGAAAGGTGAAATTGATGTCATTCCGGATTTTATTAAATACATTAATCATACTACGGAATTCTTGAGTTTTACCCACACAATTGAAAAAAGTGGTATAGTATACTTGGATACGTATATTAGTAATAATGGTGAAGGTTTTGTGTAAAAATTATACAGAAAACCAACTTTTTCAAATGATTACATACAGTATGGGAGTTGCCATCCTCCTTACACGTTTAAAAATGTAGTAAAAGGTCAATGTGTGAGAGCAGCTCGAATGTCATCTACTAGTGAGATCATGACTAAAGAGTTAGATTACATCTTTAAATTGTTCAGTGAAAGAGGGTACCCCACTGCTATGCTTGAGGATGTAGTAAATTATGTGAAAACACAGTGGGGAAAAAAATACATACCTCTACTCAGGAAAGAAGGTATGTGTTTGAAGACGAACCAACCTTTCAATAGAAGAGTATGTGTTATTTTGTATAACACTCATATTAATATTGTGAAGGAGATTTTACGTAGGCACTGGACTATTTTCACACATGCGGAGGAAGTAGGAAAAATTGTTGGTTGTACACCAAGTATTGTATTTAAAACTGGGCAAAATTTAAAGAAATTAGTAGAAAGAAGTGATTATATGAATAAAAAGCCTCAACTAACAAGAAAGGTGACTACAAGATGTGGAACTTGTAGACAGTGCAGACACATTTATGAGGATAGAAGTATCAAATTGGATAATATAATGAAAAGCACATGTAAATTCAAACCAGAAAATTGTAATAGTCAAGGTGTGGTTTATTTAGCCTCCTGTACATCATGTACAGCATATTATATAGGGAAAACAGAAAGAAAATTAAAAACACGGATATACGAATATGTATATAAAATAAATAAAGAGGATGAGAAAAATGCGCTCAGTAAACATGTTAAGTCTAAAGGCAAAGATCACACGTTCAAGTTTGCAATTATAGACCAAGTGAACAGTAGTGTAGGAAGTGGAAATTGGAAGGCACGACTTGGTACCTTGGAGAGTAAGTGGCAAATGGTACTGGATGCCACAACATATCCTGGCTTGAATGAATACATTAGTTTAAAACCCTTTCTTATTTTGGAATCATCTTAATATATACAATCTCTATACACACCAATAGGTATTACCCTGTACACAACTTGCATATTATAGTTTTAATGTTTTAATGTTTAGATATTTATAAGATGTTGAGGTAATGGTAGGCTAGGCTATCGCTTTTTATCTTTATACATCTTTTTATAACTTTTTTATAAATTATTTATATATACATTTTAATAATTTTATAAATGTATATTTATTAAATTAATATATTTATTAAATCTATGAATTATTTTCCTTGATATATCAGTATATATACATTCTGCAGTTTATCAATAATATTTTTAACATTTTTAATATTTTTAGTATATAGTGTAGATTAGTTTGTATAGGTTTGTTTGTCAACTTGTTTGTTATTAACTTTGTATTGTATTTTATGTATAATGCAGAATTAAGCTGCTGAAACTTTGATGTTAAATTGATTGATTAATTGAATCAGTTTTTGGCGCCACTTTTTGGTATATAATTAGATGATTAAGACTTTTGTGGTGGTTCTGATGAAATCTGACTTAGACAGATGAAAGCACTTAACCTCTGACATTTTGGATTATCTGCTATCGTGTATTTGCCTGGTTACAGTAAAATTGGATAAACACAGTGAATTGGTTATCAGTGGATTCCTGGTTATCAGTTTCACATTGCTCGAGCTTACTGGTACTGTATCGGCATCTGATTTTGGTGTAAATTTTTTCTTTTCTTTTTAGGACTTCATACTGAACAAACTTGCACTGATTGGTTAAACAGGGTACATTTCCAAAAGACTTGTTTTCCATGTGGGACACCACTTATAGGCTGGCAGAGCTCTTTTGGCATCTGGCTTAGTGTAAGCCAGTTTACAGATAGACCTTACACCGAACTAAGTCAGTTAGTCATAGAACAGGTCTTTTGGAATCAGGGCAGTCTTATACTGTGAGCAACAGTTTTGGAATGTGGCTCACAGTAAAAAAATGGCTTTCTGTTAGTAACTAAAAACATGTTTTCTCAGGTCAAACATATACCATGTAATATGGCTTTTTTCAATAAAAGGAGTGGGAATGTCACTGGCAAATAAACTATGATAGTTGCAACCATAACATTTAGAATATGTACATCTGGAAAGGCTATTGAAGTCCCACTGAATGTGATACAATTGCTTATGAATTAAGTTAACAAATGTTGCATAATTTGGTACATGCATAATTCATTAACTTTTTCTTTCTGGATAAATTTTCTAATTCATTCTTTCATTCTTGACAACAAATATCTGATACTTTTAATAGTGATGTGTCACAGTGGTATAACCCTCACCAACCTTTTGACCTCTCTCAAATATTGCAGGTTTATAGATTAACAGTTATTGTGCCATTGAAGTCTGAGTCAAGCAGACAGTTGTAACGACTTATTGAAGTTAATGGGAATCAGCTGGAGGTAGGGCAATTCAAACCTATTAATGTAGAAACAGTGAGATTTCTGTTTTGCTATGTTGAGAGATCCAACATAGTCCTAGAGAGTAACAAAGCTTGTTGAAAGCTGTCTCATGAAACAGAAGTCAGATGGTATTCTTGAAGCCAGAAAAAGGAAAAAGGCTGTTATCTTGCATGGAGATAGTTTTGTGGGGTTGCTTGAAATACTTTCTTGTTTGATATAGAGACTGAAGTTCTATAAGTGTTATTTTGTTCTGTGCCACTGCAAGGTATCACTTAATTGAAATGTTGCCTTTATGTTATTTCTGTTATTCCCAACATTTTTGCAAAAACTATTTTTTTTTATTTTATTTGCAAATAAGCATGTTAAGCCTTTCAAACCATTAGACTATGTTCCTTTTGACTGCAGCTTACTACACTGATTACTTGTAGCAGGCAGAACTACATTTTCCATTTAAACTGTAGATTTCCAATTTATTTCCATCCCTAAGTTTCATTCCCAGCAGAATAAGTAAAACAAACTTCGTCTTATGATTGATGTCCTCCTGTTTGCTTAACAGTAGGAAGTTTTGCTATGTAATATGAAGCTTGATAGTAAAAACTGATTGTTGTGTTGGAAAAAAAAACATGGATAACTATTACACCACATTTCTCATGGGAAAATAGTGTTTATGGCAGAAAAATGACACTGATAATCGTCTGTAAAAGATAAATGTGTGCAACTGTTAGTATGTAGCTTTTTTGTATGATTGTAATAGTTTTGTATACTGAAGTATAAATGCTAAATTCTTTTTCTTTTTTTTTACTCAAATTTTTTATTTGATTTTCCAATAACAATTTAGAAAACAGAATAATTTACAATTTAATTGACAAATAATCATATAATATGTACAAAATTTACAGAGGCCTCAAACAGAAAAGATGGGAATAGCAAATCATATAAACAAATAAAAAAAGAGTATACAATATTCAATAGTCCTTGCTTCTAGATTGATTAATTAGATGGAGTCATATTTGGATTCATTGTCTTAATAAGGGAGAAAACATTGTTCCAAGGATTATTAGTCCATTTTCTAGGAGAAATTCTTAGATCATTTACTTTTATTCAGTTGATGCTACTTTGTCCAGTAGAGTCATGAAGTCTTCACCAGTTGAAATGGAGCTACTGCCAAAATTGTCCAAAGAAGATATTTATTTTTGTTATTCATTGTAATAGAATCATTTATAATCAAAAAAATTAAAGATTCTGATAATATAAATGAATTATTAAAGATAGCTTGAAGGACATTTCCAATGTCTTCCCAAAATGTTTTAATGAAAGAACATTTATAAAAGATATGAAACCAGTCAGCCTTACATTTTAGAGAGCATCTCCAACACATTACCTCCTTAGAAAGATTCAATTTAGCAATTCTATTTGGAGTATAGAATGCTTTATGCAAAAATTTCCAGGAAAAAAATTCTCCATACTTGTAAATTAGAAGTTAATTTAATGGATAGTAGGAGATTAGTTTTATTTTCAGAAGTTAAGGATAATGTATAATCCCTGGTAATAAAGTCCCAAAATTTCTGATTAGGAATAATTTTGTAGTTAATTATGACTTTATAGAGTTTTGAGATAAAATGTACCCACCTAAGTTCTCCACGTAGCATTTCATGTATAAGAAATATAAATTTAGGTGCAGATGTAAAAGGAGAGTTCTCTATTGTTCTGCGTAGATCTTGAGTAAATGGAAGTATATTGTTAAAAGCTATCCAATTTGATTCTGATAAATTAAAAGTTTCAATTACATTTTTTGCATCAAGAGTAACTAAGTTCATTAAACAGTGATACCAGCATGTAAATTTTTCACTTCCAAGTTACTAAGAATATTTGCACTGATATTATTGAAAATGTTTTTTTGTAATTTTAAAAGGGTATAGTAGTTTTATCCATAGTTTAATATCAATATTGTTGCAAAAAAACATCTAAAAGTATTGTAAGTATAATTTATATAATTTAGATTTGCGAGTTTAATAACATTATATTGTAGACTGACACAAACTGCATGCCAAAATTTATTGCTCAGATCATTTAATTGTAAATTTTTTATTAATTTATTTTCATTTAGGGTAATGGTTGCATTTAGGGATTTTCATGCTGAAGAAAATTTTGGATCAATCCAATGTAATATAGTTCTGAGATTAGAAGCTTTATTGTAGGATTCTAAGTTAGGAAAATGTATTCCTGCCAGTTCCCATGACCCAATATGGTTTGATAAAGCTATTCTATTTTTCTTTGGGTACCATAAGAATTTCAAAAGAATTCTATTTATTTCTCTTAAAATATTTTTACTTGGTAATATAGGAATAGATAAAGCAATGTCAATTTTTTTTGGTAACAAAATCATTTTAATTAGCTGTAAAATGTAAATGTAATTTGTTCCATTCCTCTGTAAGAGTTTTTACTATGTTCACTATGTTGCTATAATTTGTATTTAAAGTTAATTCTCTATTATCACACAATACAATCCTTAACTATTTTAAAGAAGATACCTGTTTCCCAGCTATTCCACTCTTAGTAGATTTAGTGTTATCATTATTTTTTTTTTTATTTAACAATATGTGATTGGATTTAGAACTACTGATTTTAAGCCCTGAGATATCATAGAATTTTTTTAACTAGTAATTCTAATTCTTGTAAAAATTCTTCTGAGTTCATTAAAGTAAGTAAGATATCGTCTGCAAATAGCATTATTTTAGATTCAAATTGATTATATATATTAAAGCCTTTAATTTTGGGGTTAGAATGAATTTCCAAGGAAAAAGGTTCTATTGCTAATGCAAATAAGACTGGATACATTGGACAACCTTGTTTGGTACCCCTAGTAATTTCAATAGATTCAGATGTAAATGGTCCTAATTTTACATAGGCTAAATTATCATTATAAATATTTTTTTATAAATTAATAAATTCGGTAAGGAATTTGTATGATTCAAGAATTTTAAAAATAAAATTCCAGTTCAGGGAGTCAAAAGTCTTCTCAATGTCAAGGGTGATTATAAAAGCTTCTTGATTATCCCTATTTAATATGTCTATGATGGTCAGAATTCTTTGAATGTTATCTTGGGTATACCTATTATAAATAAATCCTGTCTGGTCTTCATTGATGAGGAGTGTTAGTGATTTCTTGAATCTATTAACTAAAATGGACATTAAAATTTTATAATCATTATTAATCAAAGAGATTGGTCTATATGAACTACATATGTGAGAATCTTTATTTTCGTTTAGTATAGGAGTAATTAATGAATATCTCCATGAAGGTGGAATTGTGCCTTGTAAGTACGATACATTTAAAGCCTCATGTAAAACTGATATAGCTGAGGATGGTAAACGTTTACACATTTCATTAGTAATACTGTCTATGCCTGGTGATTTGTTATTTTTGCTTTCTTTAATCTTCTCATTAATTTCCCTTTGGGAAATTCACTTTTGAATTACATTAAGTTCTCTGGTAAGTTTTTTTAATTTAGAAAAGTCTAGATCGTGATCTGAAATACTCTGTTGAAGATCTTTGTTTTTGTATTGTTCTGAGAAGTGATATTTGAAGTCATCTAGAATATCACTTATGTCAGAAACTTTTTTATTATTCCTACCTTCATGAGCTACACTTATAATATTATGTTCAATGGAATGTCTTTTTACTCTGAATGCTAGATTGCGCATATACTTTGGAGAAACAGAATAAGAGTTTAATTTTAATTTTTCTAGGGCTAGATTAGTTTTGTGAATTAAAATGTCATTATATTTATATTTAAAGATTCAATTTATTTTTTCTTATTTGATAAAACTTTTATATTATCATTGTTTATTAATAGAATTTGTTTTTGTATGTTAGATAGTTTGGACTCCCACTCTTTTGTTTTATTATTAAACCATGTAATAATTTTGCCATATAAATAGGCTTTTAAGAAATCCCATAGGATTACTACATTTACCTAAGTAGTTAGGTTAGATTCTAGAAAAATAATTATTTCTGAGTCTAGTCAAAGTTTAAACTGCTTTAATTTAGTAATATAAGCTGGAATTATTTTAGTGAAGGACAGTTTCTTAAAATCCATTTGAAGATTAAAAATGAGTGCATTGTGATCAGATATAGGACACAGGGTTATTGCAAAGTATGATATTTTTGTTTTTAGCTCTTGAGATATAAAAATTTTATCAATTCTAGTCTGGGTCTTATACCTAAAGTCACAGTGAGAAAATTCTAGCAAATTATCATTTCTGAGATAAAATAAATAATATAACTGTAAATTATCTATCCATTTTTTAAGATATTTTCCTATAGAGGTAATACGAATAGGTCTTTTATTAAAGGTTTCTGAATCACTTAGTAAACAGTTAAAGTCTCCTCCTAGAATCAAACTACCCTTAATGTTTTTAATGATACGTTCTAAATGCTATTTTATTGTTTTAACTCCAATTCCAGAAAACCAATAGGCATTCACTAATGTCCAAATTCTGTTACTAAATTTTATTATTATAATTGATAGAAGACCTTCTTTATCTTTATAACTGTAAATGATTTGGGGGGAGATAGTATTTTTTTCCATAATGTTAAGACTCCTCTAGTTTTTTTTTAGTGTATAAAGAATTGGATAATTTTAAGTATTCATTTGGACTCCAAATAAAGCTATCATTTGCTTTAAAATGAGTTTCTTGTAAAAAAGCTACTTGTGCTTTATTTAATTTCAAATATTTTAGTAAATTAAACCTTTTCCTTGGGTTGTTTAAACCATTAACATTCAAAAAAAGAAAGGTCAAATCCATCTTATTTACTCAAAGGTTAAGAGTAATAAAAGGATATAATAGCAAGTGTTTGTAGTATTTAAGTCTTGTAAAGCCTTTTTGGAGAAGTTATATTTTGTTGACAAATTACTAATTCCCATTGAGTGATATGTTTTGAATTTAGATTGAGGCCTGTAAAAGGAAAAAACATTTTTTTAAAAATAATTAAATTTCAGTAAATACTTTGACATGGAATAAAATCCATTTCTAATCTGACAGAATAAGAATATCCAGTCAGATTAATCATCTTTCCAAAGACTTGAACAAATGTGCCCGACTTGAGGCTTCAGAATATGTATTCTATGGAAAATTCTGTAATTTTATTTGTATGAGAGAACAGCAATATACTGATGTAACAGAAGATTTTGATTTTAATAAGTGTATTTTAAGTTTTACTGGTAAAACATTGTTTGATTGAGAAAGAACCCATTCTCATTACCATAAGTATTCTTACCAAGTCAAGAATTTTATAACATGGCAGTGAATATGTATGAGAATATTTATCAAAAAAGAAGTATTCAAATAATAACTATCTATTTAAGCATTTCTATTTGACTTGATAGAGAAATAAATTATGTTTGCATTAGTTAGGATAATCATTAAAATTAATTCAACATTTAAAACAGTTTATAGTAATAACAGTAAGATTAAACATGCTGATGAATTAAGAATTACTTAAATATATTTCACTCTTCACTAGACTAATATTAATTACATGACTTACAATGAATAGGGAAAATTCTATCAAGCCAATTCTAATCTGAAGTGTTGTAAGTTGAATTATGACTACTTATATAAAACCTTGTATTTCACTTTCCTCTTCTTCATTTCTCTTTCCCCTTTTTTCCTCTTATCTTCCCTCTCGCCCCTTTATTTTTTTCCCTGTTCCTTACTCTTCCTCAGATCTCTTTTAGTGATGTGGAACAACTTTAACATTTGTCTTTAGGAAATTGTTATAACATTTCAAACACCTTAAGCAGAATTTGAATCTCTTCTCAGTGCAACTCAACTTTTGACTCATTATTCCATATTCATTTTTTATGAAGTAACACAGTTTTGACAGCAATTCATTGCATTTTCTAATAATTGCTATTTCATCAAGTACATCCATGGTTACCAACCTTAAAGTTATAATGTTAAGATTAAATATAACAAAAACATTGTACCTCTCATCAAAAGGAGAAACTGCAAGGAAAAGTAAAATTCATACAGTTTTCCTTCCTGTGGCTGTAGTTCAACATTTAATTGTTGTGTGATTTTACTATTATATGCTTTAAGGTATGTCACAAAAAGGTGTAATAGATTAGAGGCTTTTTGCCATTTTGTAGACCCAAATTGTAGTTATGTATTAAGTCTACTATGGAGGGTAATGAAGAAACATTCAGTGACAATATGGTCCTTACACAGCTGCAACCCAAAGCTATTTCCCATGCTATAGTGCCAAGAATTTGATTTAGGTTGTTAAAGGCATAATAATCTAATATTTAGTGCCAGACCTCTAATGAAGCACTTTGACTTCACTTTCCTGACATAAGAATGGAGATATCGTGTGTAGAGTGGTTGTTACTTTATGATATCATATCATGGTTGGGAGTGGAGGGATATAGACATTACTAGATTTGGCAAGCATGGATTACATTAGTTAAAGCAAAATATGTATGCAGAAATAAGTAATCAATATTCAGAAAACTGAAATTTGTTTTGTGCATGACGACAAGAGGGATTATGTTTAACAGGTCTATGACATTTTGTCAAATGGCTATTCAGTGAACAACCATTTGCCAAACATGTATTTATTGAAGCTGCTTTTCAGTGAATGGTGGATTTTAACTAGTACACACAAGCAGTTGGCCAACCGAGTGAATGCAAAAATAAATAAATAAATAATACAATTTAACACCTGCCAATGTGGGGGGCTATGCCCCTTACACCCCTCAATGTCAAACTAAATATACCAACTCCAAGATTGCACTACAGTGGGGAAAAGGGCAAACCCCAGATGGTGGCCTACCGCTGGTTTGCCCTAGTTAAAATTTGCCGTTCACTGAATAGCGACTTTGATAAATAGGTATTCCCATTCAATGATAAAACAAGCAAACATATAAAACCTCTTAAGTAAAATGTTATGACACATAATTTAAACGCCTAACTTAGCATATGGTGTGATAATGGGCTAGTATTTTCCTCAGCTTAAATAACTGTGAAAGTTCTGAGGTAAGGAATGTTCCACTGGAAATACTGTCAGAAATGCTGAGTGTCAGTAATGAAACAGGGGTAGAGCTAAAATAAACAAAGGGATCTAATATTTGGTTCTGTGAGTAGAAGGGTTACAAAAACCTGAGTCTAAAACTTGGCAAAAGACTCCAGTAGTTAAATTAACAGATGTGGGCAGTGCAGACAATGACAGGGAAGTTTACTTTTATCTAAATACTCCGGAAACTCAAGTGATAAATGGGGCCAGAGTACAGACTGACAGAAAAGCTACAATAGGTAAAACTATATTAAGGGAAATCATACCCACGGTGGTGGTGCTGCGGTAGCATTGTCGCCTCACAGGGAAGTTTACTTTTATCGAAATACTCCAGAAACTCAAGTGATAAATGGGGCCAGAGTACAGATTGACACAAAAGCTACAATAGATAAAACTATATTAAGGGAAATCATACCTGCGGTGGTGGTGCTGCAGTAGCGTTGTCGCCTCACAGTAAGACCCTGCCTGGTTCGATTCTCAGCTAGAGCGTCTTCTGCGTGGAGACATGCGTGAATGGGCATACCTTCGTCAGGGCTGGTAACTCGGCACATAAAAATCAACTACCAATCATTAGCGGACCGGAGTTCCGCTGTGGCGACCCCTAACCAGGAAAAGCCGAAAGACACAACAACATATTAAGGGAAATCATTATAAGATCTGAGAAAAATGTAAAATGTCTAGATGAAAATAATGGAAAAGTGAAAACTAAACATTTTTTAACTTTAGTCTCCTACACCAAAGTAGGGAAATGACCAGAAGCAGTAACAGGCTATACGTACCATGCAAGTAAAGCAACTACTGAAGAAGAAAAGCTAAAACTACCAATACACTTAGTGAAAGAAATCTACTTTTTTGAGTTGCTGTTGTTTTTTTTTTTAAATGGATGAAAAATGTGAAATGGAAAGTCTGTACCTGTATTTGTGGGAAAAGAGACAATGACCTAATTTAATCTCAGAATGCTTGTGAAAATAATGATGACCAACTTGTAGCTAAGCCATGTCAATTTTCAGAATACTCAATGGGAAAAGAATATACTAAGTAGAGCTATTGAGAGAGCATAGAGAGACACAGAGAAAGAGAGAGAGTGAAAGAGTAGAAGTGGAACCAAAGGAACAGGATAGAGTGACTACTTACCTCCACTATTAATTTATCAATGATATGCGATAAAGAGTAACCAAAGAGAGAGATAGAACAGATACAGAGAAAATTATTAGTTCCACCACATTACGGGTGGTCATTTAAGAATGAGTAAGACAAAAGTTAGAAGTGGCAAGATTTTTTTGGCCTCATATTATGAAGGACATACAGAACTTATGTGCATTCTGTTCGGATTGTTAAAGTAAGGCATCCAACCTAGGAATAAAGAATCCTTTATTTATTTATTTATATCTGTTGACCGGGAGTGTCCGACTGGACGTAAGTCCATTTTCAGCGGAGGCCCGGGGAGAAAAGCTCCACAGTTAAAATAAACAGACAGTAGTTACATTGGATTACATAGCAATTAACAATTTACATATCAATTACTTACAACATATTTACAGATGAAGGACATAGTACATCAGTAGACAACTAGAATCTTTATCTGTGACGTACATAACAGACATTAACAAATGTTACAATAAGAAGTTTCTGCTGTATAATAAGTACTAGGCTTATGAGCATCTGAGCTTGCTGTAATCAAGGTAGTTAGTGGAGTGGAAAGAAAGGTAGTGGTTGGAGGGTGTGGGTGATATTAGAGTGGGAGTTGCAAGGGCATAGTCAGCATGTTTTTAGGTGCACTTTTAGTAAAGTTTTGAAGTGGGTGCATAATGGTATGGAGGTAATTGTGGGTGGGAGGGTGTTCCATAATTTGGCTGTGGCACAAGAGAATAGTACTTCACCAGCAGAGTTATTGGCTTTAGTGATCTGCAAGTGATTTTTGTTGCTGGATCTTAGTGGTCTGGTGGTGCGATAGGGTTGGAGTAGATTCTGGAGGGATGGGACATTTAGTGGATGGTTTACTAGTTTGTGGGTGAGTGAGAGTTGATACCATTGAAGGAGGTGAGGGAGTTCAAGCCAGCCCAGTTCAGCAAGTGAGAGACAGTGGTGACTACGGTAGGATGCCCCTGTGGTGAATTTGGTGATTTTGTTGTAGCAGGTCTCTAGCTTGTTTAGATTGCATTGCCTTAGGTTGGTATATAATGGAGATACATAAAGTAGGGTGGAGATAAGGTGGGAATTTGCTATTGAAATCTTTGCTGCTTTGGTGAAAAGTTGCTTATTTCTGTATAACGCTCCAAGTTTTTTGTGGACTTTTTTTATGGTCATGGATATGTGAATGTCAAATTTTAGTTTATTGTCTATTTCCACTCCTAGCAATTTGGTGTGTTCAGTTGGGTATATAGTGGTGTTGTCTTTTGCTGTGATGTTAAAGTGAGAGTTGTTTTGAGTATGTTTGGTGGGTTGGAAGATGAGTAGTTTAGTTTTGTTTGGGTTGAGTATTAATAGGACATCGGATAACCAAGTTTCAACAGAGGAAAAGGCTTCCTGTGTGACTTTTTGCAGTTGATTCTTTGATACTCTTACCATTGGAGATATCCCCTTTGAATGCACAGCAATGCATGTTATGCAATCTTTTGTAAAACAATTGCAAGTGCTATTGCACATACCGGTAGTTATGCAACATTTCCTAAGACAGTGCCTCCTGTGAATCAAATTACTGCTTTTTTCAAAGGTAGGAATTTTTCCAAGAAATTATTACTGAACAAGGTACCCCATTCATGTCCAGAGTGAGGCATGATATTTGTCATGCTTTCATAAGTGAAATTGCAAAGGGCATCTTTATACCCTCTCACAAAGATAAGCTAATTGAGTATTTCACCAATGTTTAAAGCTATGTTATGAAAGGTTGCATTGCTAGATGGGAAAAACTGAAGCTAGCTGCTGATATTTTCTCTCTTCACTGCAAAACACATGAACTATGCACTATGCACTATGCACTATGCCTCAGCTGGGTTCACACCATTTGACTCGATAATTGACAGACCTCTCTGAGGAAAAAAATGAAACATGGAAAGAGGAAAACACTTTGAAATTGTGATATGGCATTTTACAGATCTGCAGGACAGATTAGTAACTATAATACCTGTAGGAAGAGAATAAATGTAGAAAACACAATAAACATAGCAGAGAGCATGTAACAAAGAGTGTGCAACAAAAAATAGAGTCTTCAAACCAGTGGATAAAATACTTGACTTAGTACTCACTGCCGAAAACAAGTTCCTTGCAAAGTGGCAAGTACCCTTTATAGCTGTAAAAAAGCAAGTTAAATGAAGTGAAGTGAATTATAAAGTGAGACAAACTGGAAGAAAAGGAAACCATAAGAGATGCACCACATAAATATTATAAAACATCAGGTAGAAAATGATGTTTCTGTAGTAAGCATGTTTGCATGAAGAAATAAGGTTTGTCACAGTATGCTCTAAACTCAGACTGGAGGAAACACTATAAGTGTCTTGGAAATAAGATGTGAAGAATCTGTACTCAGGAATAAAGGTATATTTTCAGAGTTGCCTGATGGAACCAGTTTAATCAAATGCAATTGACCATGTCTAGTGAACTATTAAGCCCAAGCTTAAAACATTGCTGATACTGGACTCCTGATGTTAAGCTGTACCATGGTGTCATAGAGGAATCACAAAGTAAGTGGTATTGTCCTACTGTATGGATCCCAAAACCTGATGGATATATAACATTTTGCAATAACTTTAGAATATTAACTAATATAGCGGGATTTGGTTCATATCTGATGTACCGAGTGGACATACTGACTGAAAAATAGCAAAGGATAGGTTTTTGCATACCAAAACTTGTTCACAGATACAGTAGCTCCAGATGCTATGGAGATAATATCATTCCCTTAACAGAGAGAGTCCTCTATTAAATTTCTTTGTTTTTTTTTTTTTTTGTATTTCCACATTGAACCTGCAACTTTCCAGAGGGAGAGGGTCAACATTTCTTGATTCTACAGCAAATATGCTTCAGTCTGCCAGGATAACATATTAGTACTCTTTGAATTCTGAGAAAGCCATCCACCTAAGGACCAAACCATTGTCGATTCCCAGCATCAGGCTAGATTGACTGCTACCCAACTAAGTACAATGCAGACATGACAGAATCCCACTATTTGGGCTGTGTAATAGGCCAAGAGACAATGAGAATACAGGCTAAAAAAAGTTGAAGCAGTACTAAATTTGCTTATACCAACTAATAAAAAGCACATTAAGATATTTTTTGGACTGACTCAATATTGTCATCATTTTTTTCAGATTTTGCTAGCATTGCTTGCCTACTAAATGACCTTTCCAATGTTATTGCTTCCTTGAAAGTTAAATGAACAGTATGAAGTGTATGAACTATATAAATGTATTCTGCGTTCAGTCAATTCTAATACATCTGGACTTTTAAACTGATTCCTTCAACCAAATTCCTTTGAAATACTAATTCAGAGACTGCATATTGACAAAAATATAAGTTACTAGACATCATCTTGGTATTTATTCATTACCACTATTATAGTACTGTCCGCTTCAGCAAAGATCGTACTGTATAACTGACAAGAATTATGATTCCTCTAGTACAATACAGAACACATAAATTGTGATGTTTTTTAAATGAATTCTGTCAGTTAAATTTCTCCAAGTCTTTTGGGTTTCTAATATCATGATGAGAATAGACCTCATTCCTAAGTGAAAGTACGATTAAAGTTCATGAAATTAGTATTGTCTCAATCTTTGATGATAGCCAGAAGTGCTGTTTGCAGCACCCAAAATGTATCCAGAGTTGACTCCTCCTTCAATTCATATGAAGTTACATGCATCAGTAACATATCTAAGTACAACTGTAAATTGTTTTTTATAAGACCCATTGCTCCTACTACTGTTGGAACTGTCTAGGCATCCTTTTTTTCACATTGCCCTAATTTCTGCCAGTAAATCTTGATATTTTATCACTTTGTATCTCTCTGTATGTAAGACACTGTAGTCACTGGCTGTAATTTCAATGATCAATGCTACTTTTGTCTTCTTTTCATGGACTACTATATCTGGTTTTCTCATATTTATTTTTTGAGCTGTTGGTAAAGGGTAATAGGGTGATTCCATGTGATATAAACTTCATTTTTTGTAATGCTTTGTGGCTCATGTTTCCAATGCTTCTCAGCTATTTCAGTATTATAATGTTTGCACAATCCCTAGTGCAACAGTCTTTCCAAATCATTATACCTTTCAGTATAGAGTCCTTCTGCCATTAGGGTATCACATACAGAAACAAGATGTGCAACTGTTTCCAATTCTATTTTACAAATCTTGCATTTGTCTGTTTCTCCCACATATTCAATGGACTTTGTAAACCAACATGTATGTATATCATTATCTTTGGCCGACAATATTAACCTTTTGTCTTTTGGTTTAAATTCACCTTTCCTTAACCATTCCTACATTTGGTCCTGATCGACATGAGGTTGTTCCAAGAGTTTTCTGTACTTGCAACTACATCTATGCATTTTTGAGATTTATTGCCTTCTTATCTGTTTCTTCACCTTACATTCTTTCTTTAGTTTTTTAGCACATACAGTTGATGCCTGATTTTTAACTCCTTCTAGTTTAATTTCTATTCTTGCTTGCCACTAATATGTTCCTGCTAAACAAAGCAGGGAAATCATCTTAGATTTATTCTCCTCATGTTTTAAAACTTTCACTATGTTTGGACCTTGTGAGCTCAGCAGATATGTATGCAGTCCTACGATTGCAGATCTATACATGCAATCAATTTTGAGGAGGCTCATTCCTCCTTCAGAATCGGAATATATAATCTTGGTATAAACTGATTTTTATAAATCGCTTGATAAGCATGGAGCATTTTTCTTGTTTTCTTGTCCAACTGATCCAGTACCTTTTGGGACCAGTCAGTCACTCCTAAACTGTAAGTTTATACAGTAAAGGCAAATTGGTTTATAGCCTGGACTTTGTTCCTAGATGTCAAAGATGTTTTCAATATTAATTTTGCAATGTGATGCTGATGAAGATGATAGCCAGAGTGGTTAGTTTCCTGGAGTTACATTACGGTGATCCAGGTATTTGTAAAATTATCTTTTCGGCAACATTGTCTCGATGTGTGTGTGTGTGTGTGTGTGTGTGTGTGTGTGTGTGTGTGTGTGTGTGTGTGTGTGCGTGTTTGTCTGTGATTGATGTTGAATTATGGCTCCTTGACAGAAATCAACACTGAAAAGTGTTATCGCAGAACCAGAAACTATAGTAATTTGGTTGAACACCAGAATTTGTAACTCACTGAAACTCTTGAAAAGTGCTATGGGGACTTCACCCCTGCATCCCTTGACACAGGAATGAATACTGAGCTTGCTACACCTCTGTTAAGTCTATATATTAATTCTGAGGTCTCTGCACCTTAGAGTAAGGGGTAGTTTTGGGATGCTGTAAACTTAATGTTAGCTCGCACACTTATCGCAGTATTAATTTCTATGACTGTACTTTGTATTTTGATCATTGCTACATACAGATTCTGCCTAGCAACCAAAATTATTCAGTTTATTCTTGATTGTACTTGAAATACTTATTCCATTCTGACTTGTTACAGGTCACAATATATTAAACATTTTGCACATTTTTAGAAGTGGTCAGTGGAGTTAAATTAGTTAACAGTGCAATTTTTGGGGTGATTCTTACACACCTTATATAAACCGGTCCTTACTACACAAAAGCAATCTTTATTGAAGTATTACTGGATTATTTTAGGATGTAGTGCTTGAAGCAATTGGCTCATCTACCAGTTGGGGTGGTCTGATATTTCAGATATGATTTTGTCTAACACTAAGAGTTTAATTAATAGTTTTCTATACTTCCCTCTCTTGGTCATTCTTTAGAAATTTGTTAAGAATAAGATATTTGTTTGCTGCGAATGTGGAAATTCCATAGTGTTAATTATAGTTAGTACCATTGACTCATTCTCCTGGGACTGAATTACGCAGTCTAAGAGTGTATGTCATCAAATAATTCTGGCCTAAAATTCAAAATGGAACTCATCCTTTACTATCTGCAAGTGACTATTCGTTTTTTAAAAGTAGCTCTTTAGATGTCATATCTCACTTCACAAGAATTTAGCAAGGCAGCTGAAGACTGCCATAGGATCATAGCTAGTAGTTATGCTTGCAGTTATGGCAACCATTAAATGAGCCTAGTCAAATTCCCAATTACCCCAAAACACTCTCTGGTTAAGTGACTTGCTCAATGTCAAACAGTAGGCAAATGAAGGTGGAAATATTCAAACCTGTTGCCTTAAAAGAGGAAGCAGCACATTAACAGATCAGAGCTTTGTTCCTCTGTACTGTTTACAAGAAAGAATAAGGAGTCTAGCGTTAAGACAGACTGAAATAAAATGCATAATGTTTTGTAGAATTAGTGATGCTGCATCGTTTGCATAATTTATAGGTGTTATCACAGTGATATATATTAGTTAATACTCTTCGGTCTTTTAGAGCCTGAAGGAGATTTGAGATTTTCTACATTTGTATTACACAGACAGTAGGTCCAAAGGTAATCAGCCTGTTCAGATCTTTTCATAAAGCTGCCACTATGTGAGATCGTGGCTGCCCTCGACTGCCAACTGCCACAGTCCCACACCTCTTTCCTACTGCCACACTATGTAGCACTGTGTTATTGAGAAGGCTTGCAATGGATCACAGGTTGTGGTCTAGGCAGATGCAAAAGATCACCAGTGAAGGTGACGATTGGCTATAACAGTGCCTCCTGAAAGTGTTTTCTTTTTCTCTCTAGAGCTGCAATATACATAGCAGTAACTAATAGATGTAATGAATGTAACAGTTTGTTATAACCCAACAGCCTCTTTTTCTTGCTGTGCTGCATTCCTTTCTCACCTCGTGTATGTTATAAATGCCCGTAATTTCCTTTTCCATTCACACATAGTTGCCTATTAGAGTACAGTCTACAATCGAACCTTCTGTACTTCTGTCTGGTCCATTCCTTCCTCGAGAGGGAGATACATCTTCAGAAGATATTTATACAAACCATCATCAGAGGTTTTTGTCCTGAAGTCCTTACTCCACCCCCTGGGTATGAGAACACATGATCTGAATCGCTATTGCGACTACAATATATTCCCCTTCTGATTTCATACTCCCTTGCATTTAACATGATTATCATCTTATTTCAGCTTGCTGATATAAATACATGCACCATGCTTCATTTGCATCTGCCATTCATACTCCAAAAGAATGCGGCAATGCATAACTAATGCATTCTTGTAACTGGATTGTAACCACAGCACAGTTTTTATAAACTGTGTCATGGTTGCAATTTGATTACAAGAATGGACTGAGGTTACTCTCAGGCAGCTCCAGTAACGTACACTGATGAAGACCTGACTATTGCCCAGGTGACCTGGGGTATGGTCAGCTGCTCTTGTGACTGCTAAAACTGCCATTGAAAGATTTTCAGGTTTATTCTACAGGGCTTGGGCAGAAGAAGCTGTGGATACACAATCACAGTAAAACGCAATGTCAATCAGAAACAAGGAAACATGCGTGCATACAGTTGCTACATATGTATTTATAAAGATACGTGTAATTTACCAAATTAATTGTAAATGATGCTGAATAAACAGACCCAGAAGATATAGAAAACCTTCTGTACAAAGAATTTAGCTTGAATTTTACCCCTCTCTCCCCTCAAGAAATACTCATATCTATAATTTCCCCAACTATTACTGGAACGCAGGTGCACAAGGCATTTTCCATGTCCAAGTGCAGTGCATTTATGAGGCCTGATAATATCACAGGATACTTCCTAAATAGCATGAGGCATCAACTATTGGAACTACTAGAAATACTATTAAACCGCAGTCTCTAAATGGGCTTTGTGCCAAATCAATAGAGGACTTCAGTAGTTATCACATTGCTAAGGGTGGGCCATCCATGGACCTGGACAATTATTAACTCAAAACCTGACTAGCCTGATATGCAAAGCTATAGAGAAAATAATCATGGATATCCTAAATGACAGCATAGGAACTTACAAACACTGATCCCCAAATCAGGTTTGTCAAGGGCAGGTCTTTCTTACTCCACCTGGTGGTCTTCTTTGAGAAAGTCCCCAGACAATTGTTGAGGGCAAAACAGTGCTTACTGCCTGCCTTGATCCGGCCAAGGCATTTGATACAATATCCCCTTCAGGCATTAGAGAAAAGCTCACTAGGCTATGTATAAACCCCTACATCACCTCCTGGACAGCACGTTGGTTTATAAGCAGAATGCAAGAAGTTAGAATAGGGGAGTCTTCCTTGACAAAAAAGCCGGTGACTAGTGGTGTGCCTCAGGGCTCAGTGTTGGGGCCACTCCTGCTTGGCATTTGAGATCAGGGCTAACACTAACAGCCTCTGACTGACCAAGTTCTAGATGATTGTAAAGTGGGTGTAGTCATTGAATCCACCCAAGACACAAATATTCTCCAAGAAAGCTTAACACAGACTAATAACCAGTTCTGGAGTCATGGGCTAAAACTCAGTGCCAAAAAGTGCATCTTAGAATTTTTCAGAAATATGGACACCCTAGCAAACTACAACACTGACAATGCACCACTAAGAGTAGACTCTGTAGGCTTGGATGTGGAAAAGCATGTAGACATTGACATGAAGTTTGGCCATCATATATGTACTGCAGTGAGGAAATCATTCCATGTTGCAAAACTTATAAACATGGGTATGGCATCTAGATCCAAACATGTCATCATTCAATTGTACTCTGCTCCCATAAGACAAATCATTAAGTGTAATACCAGCTTCAGTATGTGGCTATCCAGGCATAAGCAACAACTGGAACATTCTGAGAGATTCCCCTCAAAAGAATACATTGCGTGGAAAACAAGTTATTTGCAGACCACCTCAAAGCCTATTCCTTATATTCGGTCTCCTTCAGGCTGCTGAGGGGCAACATATGCCTGGTCTAAAAGCATCATACAATCCAGTTTTAATAGGTTCATAGGACAATACTAGGCTACAGGCCTGGAGGACCTTATAGGCTAACCAAGAATTTATCCCATGTTCCCACAAATTCAGCACCTGTTTCTCCAGTCCAGCAGGGACACTGGAGGGATCCCAGGGATGCATGCACATTCATAAAACAAACATTATCAAGCACACTTGATCCTGGGACCAAAACCTTGCCTGCAACATAAATATGACATGCTGGAGGGACAGGTACATATCGCAGGGGCTCACCCTTCTCTGCAACAGGCTTCCCATCCATGTGAAGCAGAAAACATCCCTGGACTTATTCAAGTGAAATAAGGCTCAGTGGCTGTGGGAACATAAATATACCCTTTGTCTGGCACCTGTGCCTCTGTTCGAAACAGGAAGGTTGTAAATGCTTGCTCTCCCATGCACAAGGTATATATACTCTCACAAAACCCTTGGGAACAAAACCTATCAGATTTTACTGGGAAGCATGGCTAGGCTTGAAAAGGCCCCTTGGGTCAATAGGCTAGTATTCTACTAAAATACTAAGAGGTTAGGAAATAAATAGAAAAAAATGTAAAGTGTCATTGCCATCAGAAGCAGTTGAGGCATGAGAACTATGCTTTGCAAGAAGTGGAAAAAATAGAATGGAAGTTTTTGGACTGTATTAAACTTATGGGAGGATTCAGGCATAATTCTCACTTTGCCAATAACATTTAGAAGGATATTGAAGAAACTGAAGATGTAAATGTAAGTAAAAATGTTCTTATTTTTTATTAATAATATGTATATAACAAATTTCTTGAAATCAAGTGCTTGTTAAACTGTAAAGTAGTGGAAACCTAGAAGGGAAAATATAACAAAAGAAGGAAGATTTCTGAAGAAACATGAGAATATTTGGAAAAGGAGATGTGAATTTATTAACAGGAGCCCAGACAGAAGTTATACGTAGTGCGTGGAGCTGTCCTGAGTATGATTAATAAATAAATAAATAAATAAATAACACACAACAAAATTATTTCCTGGTTCAGCCCTGCTGTATCAGAAGACCCAACCATAACAGCTCTTAGAGGAGTGCTTAACAATTAAGCACTCCTCTAAGCATTGCTATGGTTGGGTCTGCACAAAAGTGGAGAGCACTGACAAGAAAACATCAGCAACAGGAAATGAAACTGTTTGATTTCCATTCCGATTTCTGTCTGCTGTCTGTAAAGTACACAAAGAAATTTGAATAAAACTGCTTCCCTTAGATGGAGAATATGTACAACTGCTCCCTCTGTGCTTTAGTGGCTTTGAAAGCCAGAACAACACATTGCATTTTTTTTTTTAAATCTTACTTTTGATTAATTTGTAGTACATGGAGAGGATAAGACTCCATGCATAAGAAAGAATTATGAGTAGGTCATGTCTCAAACACATAATAAAGTGGTTACAGTTACTGACCCACTTATAATCATCTATATTATTCTCCAAGGTACAATAATGGGGTGAGACTGGAAAGAAACTATATTTCAGAGAATCATGTGTATTTATTTGAAAGCTTTGAAATGCACCCAATAAGTATTTCAGACCATGTGCTAGTTAAGGCTCAGTTAATGGAAAGGATTCAGATTTATTAGGGATGATCTTCAGAAGGAATAACTGAGGAGTGTGATTAAATGAAAATGGAATTTAAAATATGATAGAACTGAGACAGGATGAAATACGGGAAATAATTAACAGGAATTATTTAGATGTATTATCAAAGGTTAAAATATTGTACATGAATTGGTATCTTACAGTACAAAAAGGGCAAATGCTGACTGCTAAAAGGAAAATAAGGGAGTATTTGAATCATCGGTATGGTTTGAAAAGGCTGCTGTTAACAGAACCATTTCTGATAGAACCCGAGAGCACAACAACCATAAGTAAAATGACTTAGGCAATTTGAATGGAGTGTTGTCAAACTCAGTGAGCTTATGAACAGAAAAAAATAACAGGAGGCCCTATAGTGGTATTACGCATTATTTAAGAAATTCTGTGAAAAATCTGTATTAAAACTGAGGGTGTGGAATCCAAATATGGCACAAGTGGATATATGTACAAAAGTCTTAAATATGCCAAAGTTACAGGAAGGAGGCACAAGGATCAATAGCCAAGATACAGGAGCATGAGATTAAAATACTGATGTATGATCAATCAACAGAGAAATCTCTAGGAACGGACTGTATTACTCTGGAAGTTTGGAAGTTGGGAAATAAAGTAATAGTAAACTGGAAGGTATTTTTCAATAATAATAATATTCTAAAAGAAAAGACCAATTGCATTCCTCTGAAAGTTTAGAAGTTAGGAGATAAAGTAATAATAAATTAGAAGGTATTCTTCAATAACATTCTAAAAGAAAGGATAGATTGCATTCCTCTGGAAGTTTGCAGGTTGGGAGATATAGTAGCAATGAACTCAAAGGTATTCTTCAATAATATTCTACAAAAAAGGATAGTACTAACATCTCAGAAGAAAGCTGTGGTGGCTGTAGAACCCAAACATGACAAAGAACTTTAAAACCATATTATTATAGACCAATATTATAAATCAAAGTGGAAAGAAATGATGTTGACATGGGGGAGGAGGAAGAGTTCATGAATTACAGAGAGAGAGAGTAGGATTTTGGATGCATGACCTTAACAAGAATAAAACAAGCATTATGAATATTGTGTTTACAAAACAACAGAAAGTATTTTGAGAACTGAGCAAACACTGGAATGGAGAAAGGAGATTTAACCAATAGGGTTGATTGCAAATAGGGGCATAGACAATAGGCAAGAGATAGCTGAAATGTATTGAAGAAAATTAGCAAAGGAACTAAGGTATTGGGAAAAAAATAACTATGGTGGGAAAAGTTAGAAAATGTGATTAGGCCAAGTAAAAGTTTGGACTGCAACTTGGAGACTGCCTTCCTTACCAGGAACTGATAGAGTAAAGGCAAAGGAAAAAGGTACAGTGAAGTGTTAAATGAAAGACCTGCTCTGTCTGAGTTCTTAGTTGAGTCTAAATTAGTGCAGCATATAAAACAATACATGATAACAATAAGAGTCCATCAGACGTGGATAGAAAAGACTGACTAATAAAAATGGAAAGGCATTATATAAATAAACAGTAAAAGGATACTTATATGGCTCTGAAGTATGGAAGAGCCTCTAGAAGGGTGAAGATTTTTGCATGGAACTGTTTGCATAGGAAAGACAGGAAAGAGAGGGTAGTACTTAGGAACATGTTTTAGAAATTCAATGAGTTGGCAGGTTTTAAAAATAAAATGTTGATTGAGCAAATTTTTGAAACTAAGAAAGAAATTCTTTTGAGCTGTGATATAGAAGATGAATTCCCTAGGCAATATAAGGTCATAGTATGGTCTATGCTGTTTTCTGCCAATATAGCAATTACTAGAAAATGGATATCAACATCAACGCAAACCATAACTGAATTGCTGAATACTGTAAAGGCGGTAAAAGAACTGCAGGCAGTATATTTAGAAAAGGAAAGGAACACCACAGTGAAAAACTTCTCAAAAACAGACTTCACTCTTCTTAAGACTGAAATGGTATCCTTTAAGCCCACTGGGCCAGTGGATACCACATCCCACATTGCTCAATCCTTCACAAATGCCTTCTATGGACATCTCCAAGAATGCATGGATCATGCAATCCCAAATAAATCCAAGTCTCTCTCCACCAAAGGCAAGCATCCTGTCTGGTGGACCTCAGCCATAAACAAATTGTATAACAAAAGAAGGACGCTACTGCATGACAGAGCAAAATCCCATAAAGGGAAGACATCTCTGATCAACACTAGCAGAAAACTACGTTCTCTCATAAAAAAATCCAAGGCCAACTTTGAGAGAAAAATCGCTAAGGACACTAAAGGTAACCACAAAGCCTTCTTCAGCTATGTTAGAAACCTGGACGGAAACCCTCAGATATGCTCAGAGTTAGTTCACAATAACAAAAAATACACTGAACCCACAGATATTGCCAACATTCTGGCCGACAGGTTCAGTGCAAATTTCTCCCCTCCCTCACCCCCAAAAGAAGAAATACTTATCCCAGCTGAATGTAATCTCCCTGTCATCTCAGATCTCCAGGTGAGAGCCGCCCTCAGAAAAGCTAAAAACACAGCATCAATAGGACCTGACGGTATCCTGGGTTGCGTGCTACGTGAACTCCAAGAGGAGCTAAACCCGCACATAAAAATGCTATTTAACCTTAGCCTTACTACAGGATATGTACCTGAACACTGGCGTACAGCAACAGTGGTCCCACTCCACAAAGGGAGTACCTCTACAGACCCTGGGAACTACCGCCCAATAAGCTTAACCAGCCTGGTCTGCAAAGCTATGGAAAGAATCATTATGGAACTCATAAACAGAGACATTGGGGACCTACAGCCACTTGACCCCACCCAGTTCGGCTTTGTAAAGGGCAGATCCTGCCTTTTGAACCTGGTTGACTTTTTTGAAACAGTCACTAGAGCCATTAATGAGGGCTAAGCAGTCCATACAGCCTACCTGGACTTGGCTAAGGCCTTCGACACAATACCCCACTCAGGCATCATAGATAAGCTCAACAGCTTAAATGTAAACCCCTATGTCACTAGATGGGTTGCAAACTGGCTAAAGGACAGAACCCATAAAGTTAAAATCGCTGGAGCAATGTCAGACTCAAAGCCAGTCACAAGTGGTGTCCCACAGGGATCTGTCTTGGGACCCCTCTTGTTCGGCATTTATTTCTCAGATGTTAAAGCAAACATGGGAGGGTTGTGTCTGACAAAGTTCGCAGATGACTGCAAACTAGGCGCCATAATCGATACACCAGCGGACACATACATCCTACAAAAAGGCCTCACAGAAACGGCCAACTGGTGCCGGAGTCATGGCCTTAAACTAAATGCCAAAAAATGTATAGTCATCCCGTATGAGAAAAACAAAGTACCCACAAATTATCACATAGACAGCAACTAGCTGAGTATGGAAAAAGTAATCAGAGACCTAAGGACCCAAGTAGACAGCGACCTCTCATTTGACACCCACGTTGCCAAAGTGGTTAGAAAAACATTCTACCTTGCACACCTTATCATGAAGGGATTCACATCCAGATCCAAGGATGTCATTGTACCCCTATACTCCTCCCTCATCAGACCCATGATTGAGTACAATGCCCCATTTGGTCTGTACCTCACCCGGCATTTGCAACAACTGGAGAGACCACAAAAGTACCTCACCAAGAGGATCAAGGGTCTCCAACATATGTCTTATTCTGCCAGACTAAAGAAACTCCAGCTCTATTCAGTAGCATACCACCTGTTCAGAGGTGATCTCTGCCTGACGTACAAGGCCATGTCCAATCAGGAACTGATGGACATGCTCCACCTCAAAAAATCCAAATCCATCAGAACCACGAGAGCTAAAGACTTAAACCTCGGCACAAGTATGAATAGGACATGCTGGAGGGATAGATTCATAACCCAGAGGCTTCCCATGCTCTGGAACAAGATCCCAGTTCATGTTAGGCAGAGCCCCTCACTGACTCTCTTCAAGAGAAATCTTGATGAGTGGATGGGAGATCGTAAGTTTACCCCAGGGGTCACATCTGTGTCACTACTAGACAGGGGCACAGTAAACCAATTCTATTATATAAGGGGACCTTCACTGTGTCACTACTAGACAGAGACACAGTATTCTAAATCTATTCTGTGCATTTTGTACCATTTTATGGGGTGGCGAAAGCCACATCACTATGGCTAAGCTTACAAATGCCCCAGGGCAGATAGCCTAGTACAAAACTATGAAACTATGAAACTATGAAACAAACTACATAGAGATAAATGAGATAAGTGGGCACAAAACCTGTGGAATAATCTTTAAGAGGAGGAGTCGTGAGACCTCAGGGAAGGCAGGACTTGAATCAGGTATGTGTTGTTGAAATTAATAGTAATTGTTAAGGAAGAAATCGTATATGTATAATGCATGAAAAAAATGCAATTGTTAGTTTTCTTTTTTCTGATATGTATGTGTATTCATCTCACTGTGCAATGTGTGAAGTTAATAAAGGTATTAAAAATAAAATGTACTAAATGATTATTAGAGATATTCACAAGAAATGGAAATTTAAATGGCAATGTCATCATTAAAAATTCAAAATCTAAATAATGAAGCATGCCTTCATATAATGCATTGCTATTATAGTTTTCAATGTACTTTATGCTCATATCTTAACAAATGTTATGTGTGTGTGTGTGTGTGTGTGTGTGTGTGTGTGTGTGTGTGTGTGTGTGTGTGCGTGTGTGTGTGTGTGTGTGTGTGTGCACGTGTCTCTATGTCTTTGTAGCTTATGTATGTGTACATATGTACTTATATGCATATGTGTGTATCCATGTGCGCTCACGTGCACACACACACACACACACACACACACACACACACACACACACACACACACACACACACACACACGTGTGTGTCTGTGTGTTTGTGTCTAGGCAAATGTCTGATAAAAATGTAATTTTTCTCTGTTTACATATTAAGCTGAAATGAACCTGAGTGAGGAGTCATTAAGGATTTGCACTTATCTGCTTTACTCTTGCTATTAAGTGAAGATACTCAGAATGGATATGTTAAATGGGTGCAAATGTTATTATTTAGGAGTACAACTCTGGAATCTGAAACTGCAGCATTTCTAAATGCTCTGCAATAAAAGTGAATTAATGCAGAAAGATGTACTATATTTATGAGCCTCAAGTGCTTGTATAACTGTTCTTTATATCTGTACACACTAACAGCAATGCAACTCTGACAGAAAATATAAACATTCAACATTGTTAGAATTTGAATTGACAGGTTTATGGTCAAGACTGCAGGCATTTTTCTACATTACAGCTTTAAAGGAAATACTATAAATTATGGAAGGCAAATGATGTATGAAACAGTTCATAGACTAAAAGAAAAGTTTCTCTTTTCCTTCTTAATAGCATTCATTTCAATGAATTTAGAGAGGCAAGTATACATTACTGCCAGATGTTTTAAAAAAATGAATTATGCAACAATACTGTGCAGCAGACGTTTATCAGTGTTACACTGTCCCTAAACCTTATGCATTACAGTAGTTAATCTATAGATTTTTGGAACAAGGCTTCTGATTCTTTAATCATGACATGAAAAAAGTATTCATGTTTTCCAAAATATCATTAATTGTTCAAGTGTGCATTCAGTAATTCAGAAAAATGGTTTAGTAAAACACAGCATATAAAGGAATGGGAGCTCCAACAGAATCTTTTGTGAGTGTCAGTTGTTAACTGAGTGTGTACACTCATTCTTAGACCTTTTCAGAAATGTCCCAGCCAAGGAATTAAGACATTATACATAAACTTTATACTTAAACATAGTAACTGGATATAATAATATGCATGTTATGCTTATTATACAGCATAAATACAATAATAATACCTTATATATATCTGTAAGATATTGCATATGACTAAATAATTAGAGGTAGACTTTTAACTTATTAAAGGACTCTGTGGCAATAAATGACAAGACAAACTGTCTCCCTACAGGGTTAGGATAGAGAGGATGCTAGGAATGTGGGCATGTAACTGGCAATGGGAGTAAAGGCAGCAGGAACTGAGAATATAAGCTAGTGTGATACAACGGTAGTACATTCCTTAGACTAAATGCATGACTTTAAATAACATTTAATTGCCTTCCTCAGTACAGACATACTTGATCTGTGCCTCTGTGTAATGTGAGGCAAATTTTACCTAAACAAGCAAAGTGGCACAGAACACCAAGGACCAAGCCTATGTAATTTTATAGTTATGGTGATGTAACATGGAATCAGGAGATTTTTGGTAAGAAATATCATAATTATTATTATTATCATTGTTAGCATTACTGTCGTTGCTTTATGTTTTATACAGGTTAAATGAATCAATAAGTAGCAAGGTCTGTCTGCAAAAGTAACCAAATGATGTCACAATAAAAAGTGACTCATAAGTGTTATTTGTGCCACATTAAATGTTATTAATTGAGAACACAAATATAATTTTAATGTACATTTTTTCTGATAATGCAGATTACATTGTCTGAGGAATACTTGGATGGAAGGCAGTTTCTGCACTGGTGATGATGATGCAAAATAATGCCCTTAATTTGGTACTGTCTCTCACCTAAGCAGGAAATGGATAAAAGTGATAGTCATGGATCAATCTCCATCAGTCCTTTAAAGTGCACTACACTTTTTGCAACTCGTCCACCTCCAGAACTATCAACAGCAACAATAAGGGGCTTGTTTTCTCTTATGCTATCAATACTGTTGGCAGAAGAATTATTGTAACACTAGTTATTTTTCAGCCACCTTCACAAACCATATCATGCAGTGGGTCTGAAAAAATGCTTCATCATTCTCAGAGAAAAACAACTAAATATCCATTTAAACATTTCCATAAAGTGGTAATGTTAGGAACAACACTTCTTATGTGTTAATAATAAGCTGATAAAAAATCCCCCATTGTCTGTGAAGGTTTATCTTCAGAGTTCACTAGCTAATAATACCCTTACTGGTAGTGTGTGTGTGTGTGTGTGTGTGTGTGTGTGTGTGTGTGTGTGTGTGTGTGTGTGTGTGTGTGTGTGTGTGTGTGTGTGTGTGTGTCCATGCATGTTAACTGATAAAACTTAAAGGAAAACTGGAGCTTTGCTATTTTGGCAATATAGCATTATTTATAATTTTCTAAGGAAAGAGTAAAAAAGGTTACACAAACAAACAATTCAGGAAAAACTGAAAGAAAGACTCAGTCAACATAGAGTCTTTACTGTGTAATTCCTTAAATCTTCTGTATTGGAGGCCCAACGGATGTATGAAAATCATTCCATAAGGACATCCCAGTGTTTCAGCTGCATGGCTTCTGAATGCCCATGACTTTTTTATTTTTTATGTCATTATGGTAACATTCAGGCCAATTAAGCCAAAGGGGATTTCACTGAGCCAACATGATTGGCTGCTTTATTATCAGTGAACAGGAGACAATGAGAACACCAACACATTCATAAAGCAAATACGAGAATATTCTGTTAAAGGATTTGTTCATCCTATTCAAATAAGCTGTCAGTCCATCAAAGGTTTATTTCAGTGAAAGATGGCAAGAACGACTAGTAGACAAAGGTTTACATTTAATATTCATTGTATTACAGAACAGATGGTGATTAAGTTCTATTCTTTTTAAGAGAAATGTGGAGGAGTGCCAATAAGGTTTCTGTCAGTGAAATGCCTGTTGTGGGCTAATCTAATAGTAGTAAGACATATTTCTGCAAAGGGTTCTACTTGCGTGTCTAACCCAGTCTAGGTGTAGAGATATAAGCTTGGCCTAGGCACTATAGTGCAGATGGACAGTAACACGATCTTATGAATAACGCACAATACATAATGCACGTTAGTTCCTGGTTCAATACTGTGTACACTGGTGCATTGTATTTATTAATATGATAATGTCTACCAGATTCTCTTCATCTAAACTCACTCCCCTGGAGGTCAGTAATTATAATCAAGTTGCATGTGCTGCCCCAAGGACAAATTTGAAAACTAATAACCTACTTTCATTAGTTGCATAGTATTTTCAGCTGTTTAAAAAGTGTTCTGGTTACAGCACTTTTCTCATTGCATTATTCATTTGATGAGAAAACGAATATCCATATTTATATGAAATTGTGTTTCACAAATGAACATTTGGTTTTAAATGCAAGCCGGTGCTAATACTGACTGTATTCACAACTTAAAGTTAATTTAACAAATCAAACAGCTTATGTTGCATGCAAGATATTGCAAAAATAAAATAAATAATTTAAGTCATAGGCAGATCTTTTCTTCAGGAAAAACAATAACTTCTAAAAATAGTGTCATTAGCTCATACACAGAAAAAAAAAATAAAGAGCAGTTGTAGCTCCATAATTAATTCTAGATAGTTTAAATGATTACAGCTATACTTACTCCCACTTGGTATCAAATCTCTGTCAGGAATAAAGAGCTTGTACCCATAATGCTTTTCAAGCACATCAGGTAATATTTCAAGTGCAAAGCGTTCTTCTTCTCTGGTTTCTTGACTCCACTGATCAGGATCCACTTTGGTATATGACAAATATGCATCATAATCTTTATTGTCTGTGGAACACATTAAGATTTCAAGTTAATGCTAAGAAAAAAAATACATTTTGATCATTTTCTTATTGAGTGCTGTATATTTGCTAAAGTAAGTGTTCTACATGCTGTACTTGTGAGACGCAATGAAAGAGGCCCTCATTAATTTTCATTAAGAGGTCAATAATGCCAACTGCTCTGGAACTAATTCCGAGGAGTAAGAGGTTACGTTTTGACTTTTCTTTCTTGTGTGTGTGAGGGAAGGAGAAGAAAATCAATGTCAACCGTAATGAAATGTTAACCACTTTTTTTTACTCTCGAGGCAACATTACTTGCAAGCTGCAATGAATACCACTTGAATGTTAAATTCATTGGCTCAGCTTCAGTTGGTGTGCTCTAAGTAATCTTGCATTAAATTATTGTTGAATTTACCAGTATATTAACCTGTTCAGTTGCAGTTGCTTCATCACATACATATCAGAGACGTATTCTAAAGGTGCCACTGTTATTAATTAATATTTGAGAATGAGCTTAATCAGGGGTTCTAATATTTGTAATTTTAAATGTTCCAGGATTTGCATTATGCCTTCTTTGCAAAATGTTACATTAAATATCCAAGGCTGTTCAAAACCTACAAGTTACTTGTTGACATACATCAATTTAGTTATAAATATACACAGACAATAACCTGACATGCAAGTGACACTTTTTTTACGCTTTCTTCATTCCTTGATAACAAATAGCATTGAGGGTATTCAGAAACAGTTAGTACACCAGGATATGAAAAACAGGATGGAGAGTGGCAGCACAGAGGAAGTAGCCAATTCACAGACACTTGCAGAGGGAAAGTGAGCTCCTGTAAAATATCATCATTACACAAATAACCACATAATTACATGCAAATCACCACTGCATTCTAGCAGAGATGCTGCATTAGCAAATTGTAACAAAAAATGTAGATGTATGATTCAAAACATAAAAAATAGTTTGATGAGCTGTGGTGATCAGCAGTGATGCTAGGATTTGCTTGCCCTTTAGCCAGTCTCCAAATTTGAAGAAGAGCCATCAGCGGCTTATATACTATCACCTCCACAGCATTCACATGGGTGATAGTAATCATACAGACAAAGATATCATACAGGAGGGGGCTGAGTGAAGCCTTCTTCACATGGGATATAGAGGAATTAGTAGAATTCCCTTCTCAATACAATTGATGGGGACCATCCAGTGCTTCACTGGAGACACATTAGTAGTTTCCTGGGCACTAGCCTCATGAGCACTGCACCAGTTCCTAGATGTGATGTTAATGCATGTGCAATTGTAGCTGTGACTCCTAATGAGAGCAGAGGACAGAATCATCACCATGTAGACATTGAATAACTTAGCCCCATGACTGATGTCCTGGGGCAACTGATTGCACCCACACTGTCATGAGGGCTCTGCCTGCTCTGCATTCACTCCAGTACATTATCGGGAATAGTGTACACTCCATCGACTGTCAGGCAATTCCCATGATTTTGACATCTGACACACATGTGATCTCTGTCAGAATTTTGTGACTGGGTGGACTTTCTACATGGTCATCTTGTTGGTAGGTGCACATATTACCAAACACAACCCATGATGGTAAAGGTATATGACAATATGAGGCAGATCACTCATAGTGTGGTTTGCTGTTGTTCGTTACAGGTGATGCAACATATGACCTGGTGCCATGACTGATGACTTCCATCTATACCCCCAGAGAGAGGAGGAGAGGGTATACAACAGGGCATGAGCACACACACCCAAACACATACACACACAGACACACACAGACACACACACACACACACACACACACACACACACACACACACACACACACACACACACACACACACACACACACACACACACACACACACACACACACACACACACACTCACACACACATAGAATATCATTGATATAACTTTCACTTCTGTATTTCACCTGACAATTGGATGTGGCCTCCACAAGATTTGTGGTACAACATAAACACTAAGGTCTTTCTTCACTTGTTGCACACATACAGCAAGAAAGTGCATGATGGAGATATGTTTAAGGGTGCCTTGTGCAAAGTTGATACCTGACACTCACTTGGGAGGAAAATGAGTAATGTCATGGACATCACTTCACACTGATGAGCAGTGCAGTCACAAATGGGACAATCTAAAGAGATACCACTTTGACATTCTCCGCCACCAGGAAGAAAATACTAAAGAGACACACCATTCTATTATAATAATGATTTTATGCTATGTCATATTATGGTGGGATTTATTATTTAGGTACAGGCTGTTTCTGATGCCTGTGGTTGTATGTACTCATTAATGGTATTTGTGTGTGTGTGTGTGTGTGTGTGTGTGTGTGTGTGTGTGTGTGTGTGTGTGTGTGTGTGTGTGTGTGTGTGTGTGTGTGTGTGTGTTTGTGAGTGAGTGTGTGTGTGTGTGTGTGTGTGTGTGTGTGTGTGTGTGTGTGTGTGTGTGTGTGTGTGTGTGTGCACGTGTCTCTGTGCAGTGAAGAAGTTAGCGAAAAGTCAGCTTTCCTGCCAAAGGAAGTCAACCACATTTTCAGAGTGTGTCAAGATAAGAGGAGTGTACTGCTGCCAGACCTGAATATCAGTGCTTCATCTACTTATCACACCACTGACCAATTCTCCATTTCTGATTAACATCTAACCACTACTTGCTTCTTCAGTGCTATATGGTTTCAAGTGCTTTTGTAACTGTGTTACTGATTTAAGTTGTACCAGTTATTCCTGACATTGCCATCTGCATACCAGCTGTTCTAACCCTGTTGCACCAATGACATTATTTTTTTATCTTGTCTAATACTACAGCGATTTATTGTTCAGTACCTTGTAGTTAGTAGATTGGCACTGAATAGGTGCTCATTGTCCTGTCAGAGTGCCATTTCATAGTGTACTTTTACCACTGTCCTTCACTGAGCCAGTTATTCCTGGAATAGTTTTGGTTTTACAACTCTAATGAAGTTGGGCAATGCTGTACTGAGGCTCTTAACTTTCCAAGTGCATTACTACAGCTGTTATTACTTGGTCATTGCCTATTTATGTTGTTATTGTCAAGTATGTTTTATGTTGTACTGTGCCAACCTGTGACTCATTTCTGCATTTGCCACACTGTGTGATGACACAGTCAGCAGGCACCATTCGTGTGAAGTAGCAATACTAGACTTGCTGCTCTAAAGTGGTTAATGTGAGATAAGGTTGGGGTAAAACTGTATCAAGCTACAAGCAGCTTGCTACAGCAGTGAAGAAGAACATTTTTCTCACTGCTTTGAGTTTAGAGGGTGCCAGTTTGGCCATCTGCAAAAGGCACCAGAAGAGCTAGCAATACCTGTAGTAGTAGCAAATACACTGCTCTGTACTGACCACTCTCTGCAGGGTCATAAAGATTATCTTGTGGATAGGTCTACAGTGGCCTCTTGGGCTATTTATCCTATGGAGGAGTGTATGCTCGTCATTGGGAACTGACACACTGGAATCCTCTTGAGTTAGACAGTGGGAGGTGTGGCAGCTGACAGTGGAAGGTGTGGCAACTGATTAAGACTGAGGTAAACTGGTAGCTTCAGATCTGGATTGGCATTCTGGAGCCCATCTGCATGTGACTAGCAGGGTTACATAACTGCACACACTTGGCCATTAGGGCATCAGTGGAAGAACCTTTCCATGATGTTAGAAAAGAAGTGAATGACTTCAACGAGGAGGTTCCTCACAATGATGGCTTGGCAGGCTGTCATCATTCCATCCTATCCCTAACATTGCTTGCTCTTTCCTTTTGTGCTATACATCCTACCAGTTTGCTGTTCAGTCCTTCCCATTGTCATCTGTCCATCCTCTGTCTCTTTCTGCAAGTGTCCATTTTGAGTCAGTTCCTTGCACGGCAGTCTTTTTTCTGTACTATATGCTGGTGAATATATCCCTGCCGATGATCCTATACATCCTTACCACTCATATTTTCCCTTGATTCCTCCCAAAAAATACTCTCCTTCTCCCACTGCATGCCATCCTTCCCTTCTCATTCTCCCGCTAGGCATTTCTCTGTTTTCTCTTCCACTTTTCCAGCTGTTCTATCACCCTATTTCCTTCCAGTTATAATACAACTGTAGTTAACATTTTTCTGGTCAGACTTTCTATGGCTTCTTAGCTGTGTGTGTTTTGCATATGTGTGGAACTTTCTGCGTACATGAAAGTGCATGATGATGGGCATGCCACTTGCATGCTGATGTTCTTGAGCAATCTGATTTCTCATAATGGCCGTCTACTTGCTTGTGCATTGACTGCTATTTTTACAAATATACAGTATCATTATGCAACATGTGAAGGCCCAAGCAAGAGCAAAAGTTACTCGTACATAAGCACTATTGGGATATGCTGCACAATTCCAGCCATGCTCCATTACAGTGTGGTCAAGTTATCATTTCTTCTGAATGCCCACCATTGCCTTTACTATAGTATACAAGACAAGTATGTGGAGTGCATTAATGAGAAATTACAGGTTGCGTTTGTATGGAATCATTTTACACTTTTAAATCTAAAAAAATAAATCCATTAAAACATTCTTTCCTGTGAATTGGAGCATTTCCATATGAGAAAGGATAATATACTGTTTATACTGAAATATGGTCTCTTGCAGAAACACACCATTATCAGAGACCCATTACTAAGACAGTACAAAAAATTAACTAGTTCAACACTTTTGTGGTGTTTCACTTTACTTCTTTTAATTTTAGCACATATGACTAATAGTAGGACAATCACAAAAATATATGCCTCCTTAATAAAATACATAAAATGACTATTTTTTAATTAAGTTTCTAATATAGCTTTTTTTACCACAGAAATATCATTCTTTTCTTTAGAGCTTAGTCCAGTCACCATAAATTATTTTGATAACATATAGCTGTTATCAAAATAATAAACAAATCAATAAAAGTGTGGAGTAAGAGTTGATTCACCTGACTTTAAGCACAAAAAGTATTGATGATGATAAGACCTATATGTATAAGTCTTTCCCATTGAGTATTTTCTCTTGTTCTCTCTGTTAGCTAATCAGTAATCATTCTTAGCCTGGCCTTTTCTATCTTCCACTTCTTTTTTCACTCCTCATTTCTTTTGATAACTTCCTGGACTTCTGCATTCCATAATCAACTTTCTTTCCATACCATATTTGCAAACCTGGCTTGACCACAGATTGTTCTGTAATCTTTTTCCATGCTGTCTTGAAATGCTGGCATTCTTCTTCTGCTTTGGCTACTTGCCCTTCTTCCTGAGGTGCAATAGCCATGAGTACTTCCTTGAATGTATATACCTTCATTCTCCTCAACTCCCAGGCCTCCATCTTCATCTCTATTTATTTCAAATCCTTCTCTGATCATTGCTTGTAGCTCTAGTCACTAGATAGTGTAAAATGTGTCTCTAGGTGGCAAGGTTAGCCACTCAATATAAAATATGGCTCTAGATGATTCATTTGGGTTGACTAATGTCAGCAAATGGGCATAGGTATTTCCTGTGATAAGTGGGTTGAGGGCCTGGCCTACTCTAACCTACACCAGGGACCCATGCTAATGGTGGGAGGGGTTTATCTGCTCCTATTGGCTGGTGTGTGCCTGCCATAAAACCCAGCAGCCCTGGGTCACTAAGCTACTGACCAACTGGTGTCCAGTTGCCAACCATGGATCACCTGGGATATCTTCATTGAGTAAAAGTTGGAAGTAAAACCAATCAACTTGCCAAACATGAATTAAAATTGTTCCACTCAGTGTAGGTTCACTGACAGGAATGCAGCTTAGAAGTGGATGACATGATGGTAAGGAGGAGGCTGGACATATTTTGTATCCAGAAGACAAAAAGGAAGGGTAGTGCAGTAAAATCTACTTGGCTTGGGATCCAAAGTGTACTGGAGAGACTTCAGAGTTCAGTGAGGGATGTTATCAGAATTAGTAACAGACTCATGGCAATCCACTCAAGCCTGATGCTAGGGCAGTATTCATAATCTCAAACTATGTCCCGCAGCAGGGTTGTGATAGTAAGGAAAACAGTGCATTCAGACAGCAGTTACAGGACCTACTAGATAAAGCAGGAGAACACAAAGTAGTATTAATAAGGAGTGACTTGAATGCACATATCAGTACAGACAGAACAGGATATGAGGACTGCCTGGGTCCACGCAAGAGGGCAACAGGAAAAAAAGAAGGAGAGCCCATTCAAGACTTCTATCTGGCAAATGGCTTGATAGCAGCCAGCACATGGTTCAGAAAGAGAGACAGTCACAAGATCACATACAAGAGTGGCCAACATGCAACACAGGTAGAATTACTTCTCTGGGGTAGAATCAGCAATTGCAAAGTCAACAGCATGTGAAGCAATCACCCCACAGCATAAACCACTGGTTGCCACAATCAGCTGTAAGCAGTGGTCATAGCAGACTCTAAGGTCCACACAGACCAGGTTGAAGACATGGAAGTTGACTGGAGAGAAAGCACAACAGTTCATGCAATTACTAATGGCTCTAGCACTTCCAGAAGAAGAAGAGGAAATAGGTGAAGCTGAAGAAGAATGGCAGCACCTCAAAACAGCATGTATGAGGACAACAGAATAGATATGCCTCCGAGCCACATATAAGATACATAAGGAAAGCTGGTGGTGGAATGCAGAAGCCCAGGATGTCATCAAAAGAAAGAAGGAGTGCAGGAAAAAGTGGGAAGCAGAAAAGACAGACAGGGTAGGAAGGAATAATGGTTGGCTAACAAAGAAGTTAAGAAAGGAGTTGCAATAGCTAAATACAAGGCATCGGATACACTCTACCAGCTTCTGGAAAGTAAGTAAGTAGGTGGCATACAGAAACAAAGCCAGGCTGCAAGGCAAAGGCAGAAAGATAAAGAAGACAGCCAGACACCTGCTTACCAGTCCACAGGACATCAAGGATAGCTGGAAAGAATACTTCCAGCAGCTTCTAAATGATGAAGAAAACAACACAGAAGCTGTACTGTCCTAAACACAGCCTTTGATGAAAGAAGAGGAGGAGCTCATCATAGAATAAGCAAGAACATCACTAAGGAAAATAAAGTCAAGGAAGGCAGCAGGTTCAGATGTGGTCACAGCAGACATCATAAAGATGCTGGGTGAGATAGGGGATAAATAGTTTCCTGAGGGTACTCATAGCAGTGTGGAAAGAAAGGTACATGATGGATTACCAGAGAATAAGCATCCTAGTGGCACTGTTTAAGAACAAAATGGACATTCACAGCTGTGGGCAGTACAGAGATATCAAACTCCTGTCACATTGCATGAAAATTCTGGAGATGGTGGCTAATAAACAAATATGCAGAGTAGTAGAATGTAAGATGGGGTATGAGCAGGTCAGATTCAGATCAGGATGCAGCACACAAACCCAATGTTTGCAGTGAAACAGATAGTTGCGAAGAAGCTAGATATGAGGAAAGAGTTTGACTGGGCATTCCTAGACTTGAAGAAGGCATATGACAAGGTCCCAACAAAGCTGATTTGGGCAATCCTGTGGTGGTTTGAAGCCCAAGAAACATTGGTAGAATTAGTGCAAGCTATGTACAAGAACCCAATGACTCGAGTACAAACAGTGTTTGGTCTCATAGAGGGGTTCCCAGTGGGAGTGGATGCGCACCAGGGTTCAGTTCTGAGGCCACAGCTGTTCATACTGGTTATGGACTACATTAGCAAACAGGCTGGAGGGAAAAGATCAATAGTGTTGCTGCATGCAGATGTTGTGACATTACAGGCCGAGTCTGAGCAAGAACTTCAGAAAAGGGTATAGGCATGGAATGCAAAACTGAAGGCACATGGGATGAAACTGACCACAGATAAGACAGATGTAATGGCAGCAAATGGTGAAGTCTAGAAGAAGATGAGAATTGAGACAGAAGAGAAAATAGTGTACCACGTTAACAGCTTCAAGTGTCCGGAGGGGTGGCTGAGGTGAAGGGAAGTCTGAATGAGAAGGTCAAAGCTAGAATCAAAGGGGCTGCAGCCAAATGACACAGAATGGCAGGGGTAGTATAGGACAGAAAAATGCCAAAGAAGCTGAAATGTTGTACAGCCAGCACTACTGTATAGTAAGGAAACATGGGCCGTAAAGGTGGAGCAGTTGAGGAAATTAGAGGTGATGGAGAAGAATTGGCTGAGATGGGATGTAAGATGCACACTGTGGTACAGAAGAAGCAATTAGGACATAAGAGCAGAAGCCAAAGTAGCTCCAATTGCAGAAAAGGTCAAAGAGAACAGATTACATTGGTTCAAGGACATGTGCTGGAAAGCAGAAGTCAATCTGGTGAAGATGATTTGGGACAAACAGGAAGAAGTTAAGAGGAAAAAGGAAATCAGCAAAGAGGTGGATGGATTCTGTGAGAGAAGACCTGTGTCAGTCAGGCATGAGTGTTGAGGAAGGCAGGAGAGTGGCATTGAATACAAAGAGGTGGATGGATTCTGTGAGAGAAGACCTGTGTCAGTCAGGCATGAGTGTTGAGGAAGGCAGGAGAGTGGCATTGAATACAAAGAGGTGGATGGATTCTGTGAGAGAAGACCTGTGTCAGTCAGGCATGAGTGTTGAGGAAGGCAGGAGAGTGGCATTGAATACAAAGAGGTGGATGGATTCTGTGAGAGAAGACCTGTGTCAGTCAGGCATGAGTGTTGAGGAAGGCAGGAGAGTGGTATTGAATACAAAGAGGTGGATGGATTCTGTGAGAGAAGACCTGTGTCAGTCAGGCATGAGTGTTGAGGAAGGCAGGAGAGTGGCATTGAATACAAAGAGGTGGATGGATTCTGTGAGAGAAGACCTGTGTCAGTCAGGCATGAGTGTTGAGGAAGGCAGGAGAGTGGCATTGAATACAAAGAGGTGGTTGCAGTTGAGAAGACACCTTGACCCCATGCAGAAAATGGGAAAAAAAGGGGGTCGATGTTAATGATGATCTGATCACTGCTTGCAGCAGATTATGGCCTCCAGTTGTTTACACTGTGGGCCTACTGCTTCATTAAGTATGGAATAGAGAGAGATGGTTACAGCTGAGAAGGCACCTTGACCCCATGCAGAAAATGGGAAAAAACTGCTTGGAGCAGATTATGGCCTCCAGTGGTTTACACTGTGGGCATACTGCTTCATTAAGTATGACATTGCAATCTTTGATTTGACATTAATGCATACCTCTCAAACTCTCAGTGCAAGAAATCTGGACAAAAACTGACAAAATGGGAGGGGGGTGAAGACCCAAAAATAGGTACATATTTTAAATATTACTCTTAAAAGCTTAAAGCTGCTACATTAACAAGATTTGTTTTAACATACATTTTTGAAGGATTTGAAGTCTGAAACTCAAATGTATGTCATTATTCAGTGACTTCAATCCTCAGATTATCCCAGTAATTTTTCAGAAAAACATAGATTTTATGAGGAACAGACTAAAATATGAGACAAAATTCTGGACATTCTGCAAAAATCTATACAGTTGAGAGGTTTGCTTTAATGCCCTAGTCTTACTAGGATGAATTCTATTTGAGTTTTGTGAAGGACTCTATTTATGGAGTCTTCTGAATGTTTTGTTATAGTAAACTGTGGGCTGACTACCATTAAGACATTTACCAGGCAGAATTCCAGCACAACCTCTTGTTCTTTATTAATATTGCTCCATCCATGTAAACTTAGGAAATCCTCATATCCTGTTCTGTCTGTCCAGGTATGAGCATTTAAGACACCCATTACCAAGACCAATCTGTTTTGTCCTGCATTATTCTAGAATTATTTCAACTGTTTCCCAAATGTCCTTCATTTCTGTCCATTGTCCCATTCAGGACGTTGAGTTCACGAAGACTGTACTTTTTACATAAGAGTCTGACTGCCATGAGTTTCTCACTGATTGTGATGACATCCTTCATGTCTTCAGAAAACTCTTTCTTACCATGATTTACATATCAATAATATTTAAATATACTAGGTGTTCTTATTTTCACAGGTCATTCATGCATTGCACAGTAGAGACAGTGGAATACAAAGACTGTGTCTGCAAATATATTTATAACAGATTTGTTTAACCTTATAAACAGGGTGTTCATAGATTGGGAGTATAACAACCTAGCGATCACAAGCCTAAAGCACTGTAACTCATCACTGATTGCAAGTACAGAGTGAGCGAAATGATCTTATGCATGCACACACATACACAAAAACACACGCATGCACACACACACACACACACACACACACACACACACACACACACACACACACACACACACACACACACACACACACACACTCTCTCTCTTTCGGGTGCACATACACACATGTACATTTATATCTACATACAAAACAGGAATAATCCACTGCTGAAATAATATGATATAGTTCCTCTTTATGAATGCAGACTCGCAACAGAAGCAGAGTAGACGAGTTTCACTTGTTGGCCTCTTTACTGAAATAAAATACATGTAATCCCAAAATCCCTCTATGCAAACAGGCATAAAATTGTGTGACTGACATTAATGAATCAAAAATATGAACTGAGATTGTATTACAGTGTTTGCTAAATTATTTCTTTAACCGGTGTATTTTCAGATGTCAATACACTGCTGAGTTTGCTTAGGGCTAGCTTCTTTCCTGACTAGGCATTGACCGTGAATATTATTGAACTCCAAAGAATGGTGACTTCTGGAGATTCGCAGATATTTGCAGCTTGTTTCTACAGTGACAGTGATGGTGGCAAAAGTTTCAATGTACACAGCAGTAAAGACACAACTCAACATTACAGCAGGGGTCTCCAGAGAGTGCTGCAATTGGGAATACTATAATACAACAATGAAAGCTTTTTTAAACTTTAACCACAGTTGTGAAGAAATTAAGAACTACAGAATGGCATTTGAAGCTTTTAAACACTTTCATGATTACAGCAATGGAGTCTTGTGATCTCAAGAGTCTATACGGATCCAAGGGTAGTTAATGACAATGATTCTTTAATTGTAAAGGGGCATTCTGTTCAACATGCCACATCTGCTTTAAAGACACCAGTTGTCCAGGGTCCACTTAACTGGGATTGTTATTAAATAATTAGACATAGTACAGCTATTTTGTATTAACCTTCAGAATGCAAAGGTGTATGATCAGTATTTAAAATGCATGGAGCAAATATATAAATTATAAGAACTAAGAAAATGAAAAAGTATAGACAGGACTTGTATGACTACAAAAATAAAATGGCATACACATGAAAAAACATGAACAGAAACATTCTGTTCATTTTGCTATGGAGATAATTTGCACAAAAAAAATAGGATAGTGGGAAAATGAAGATAAATCACACTATAATCTTCGATTCAATTTGTAGCTGTCAAATTCTGCTACAGCATGTGATGCTACTATTATATCTTGTAAAGATACTGAGCCAGTCTTTACATTTGTCTCCAGTGAACAAGCAGCATTCAAGCAATAACATGATTTCTGTTTTATTACACATTTAAGAAAAAAAAACTCAGCAGGAAAAGAAAACACTGACCCTCGTGTATGTTATACACACATATGCCTACCATTACCTGAGCATAACTTTAACCCTTAGCATCAAAAACTTGTACACACACACTAACTGCTACAATGCAGTCTTGCATTTCTTCACATTAATCAAACATTCATCTTATGGTATACTCCTACTTTTGTCCACTATTTAGACTTTTATTTCAGCCATTTCATATCAGACCTACAGTATACTTTGGGAACAGTATACATGCTAGTAAAATCAAACTAGATGCGAACAAGGTTAGAGAAGAAGAAGAGTTGCAAAAGACATCGGGTGACATAGAGCTAAGATAGGACCTCAGCTTCATAAACTACTTCAGCATGTTTATACTAGAAATCATAACGGTGCTTCATCCTTTAACAGATTGGGTAATGAACTAAATATCTTGGTTGTGGCGGCATACTCAAGACTAAGCTTTTACCAAAGTGAAAGAAAGGTTAACTACAGTTTTAGTGCTAGTATAAAATGATGTCTCTGGATCAACAATCATGAGTGCAGTTGCTAATAGTTATAGCCTAAATGCAGCATTACCTAAAATTAATTATTTAGTGTCACTTTCTGTTGGGTATTAGTCTAGAATACTGATGAATGCTGGACTGAAACAGTCATAAACTGAAAAAGAGATGTTTCAAGTGTATCAGCCTGTAAATGATTCTCCACATATCTTTTGGGACTTGTGTGTTTTCATCTAAAAACTGTATAAAAAACATTGTTTCCACTGATCAGCTGTTATGATCTAGAAAATACATGCATGATGAAAACCACAAGTTGTTGCACATGCATTATCCTGAGATATATGTGACCAACCATTTCTAAAGAAGATGCTGCCAACTGTGTACTGAACATAATAATAACTAGAACAATAAATACTAAGACACTAGATAAGCTTAAAAACCTGTAAAAACTGACTGAGAGTTGCAGTCTGATATCTATCATGTGTCTAATAGATGACAACATCTAATACAATCCAAGGGATGCATGCATAAGTGCTATATAGTCAGAGCACATTAATCTGAGTATGGTGGCTTATTATTATATAAAGATAGAGTCATCATACTCTTATCTTAGTCAATATAAATGCAGTGACAAATCCACGTAGTCTAACTGAATGGAATAAAATTGCAAAATGTCAGTGTGGTGGCAAAACAGCAACCAAGACAAAATAAACCTGGTGTCCATGTGTCAGTTCTGCATTGTGCATAAACCATCGGATGAGAGGCACTTCTGTCTACACCCTTACCTCTGTGCATAAACCATCACTATGAGAAACAATTCTGTCTACACTCTTACTTCAAGGTCTATTGTGAAATATAGCTGTTGAGTATGAAGTATGCATTATAGGCAGATGCATCGTAGTATGTTACTACTCACACAGCATAAACATAATTCATTTACAAATCACAACTAGTCAATAAATAATTGCCAGATTCAAAACAATGTTCTCAGGGTATGGAGTCGTTATTGAACTTGGTATAGACAGCATACACAGATTATCTCAAGTGTATTTTAGGAGTTTGTTGTTGTTTTTTTTTTTTCCATAATAAATTTTTATTGATATATATTTTCAAAATACAATAAAATCACACACATAATTCACTACTATTACTGTCAAAACTATATACAATATCTACATGAAATGCTTCCATATAAAAATTGTCATTATTCCAAAAAAAAAAAAAAGACACCAGGGAAGAAAAACAAAGCCGAAACATTTGTAGAAGTACTTTGCGTCCATACATATCATACATGTTTTCAAAACATTGTTTCCTCCACATATACATCCAAACGTTAATATATTCCTAATAACAGTATTATGCTAATATAATGTTAAAAACCTTTTCCCATATTTTCGGATTATTAATATTTTTGTTACTTTGCTTCAGGAGTAATTTATGTGCTAATATATGCTTTATAGCCACAAGCTTGAAATTATCCCATGATGTCTTGTCTGGTTCTAACCAATTTGTAGCTATATATAACTTCATCAGCAAAAAAATATTCATACATATTATAGTTTGTGACCTAGAGAGCTCTCTTGGAAGAACATGTAGAATCATAAATTCCCATGATAATGTTGAACTTTGATAACCCATCTTTTGTAGTTGTGTTCTAAGAGAGTTCCAAAGTTTATATATACACTTGCAGCTCCAGAACATATGAAGAAGATCCACCGTTTGATTTGTGCAATATGGACAAGTTGGAGAATTCCTAGGATTAAATTTATGTAACCTCAGACGAGTATAATAAGCATTATTCCAAATCATCAACTGCGTATACATCAACTTTTGAAAAGAGACCGATTTTATTGTTAAATAAATTGCTTTTAATACCTGATTATCTGCTACTGTCATTTGGTTTACCCAATACCCTGACAACATAATTTTATCCTGGAATTTTTAATCTTTAATTAATTTATTTGTTGTTGTTATAAATTTGACCTCCTGTTGGAGAGCCTGCCACAATTCAGAGCATTTATCCACAATTCCGACTACCGGTTTAAAGTTTTCAAAATGACTCAGAGCAAGTTCTCTGATTTGTCTCATGACAACCACATAACTCTTAGGAAGATTCAATTCCTGCCTAACTTGCGAAGCCGATAAATGAAATTTATTAAAAACATCAATCAGAGTCAAATTAACTATTAATGGGAATTTACTAAGATCAATCAACTGATTATTTAGTTTAAAACTGGGATTCCTATGGAAAGGCTGAAAAACCATCATATATTGCAACAAGTCTACTGATTGGAATAAATTTTGCAAAGATGACACATATGTTTTTAAGTGGTCCATAATCCCATACTTTATCAAACTACTTTTATCCAAAAACGGTAAAGCTTTAGGATTTATGTTCCAATCTAGAATATGCTTGTAATTCAATACCATCCAAGTTGGTATCCACTTTGTACTAATTACCTCGTAATTAGCAATTCTTAAACACCTGTTGGCATTCACAATTAAATAATATACTTCAAAATTCGGTAACTCAAGTCCTCCTCTACTCTTTGGGGTCATTAATTTCTCATACGATATTCTAGTTTTCTTTGGCTCCCAAATAAATTTAGCTAGATCTTTATGAATTTGTTTAAAAACTGTCTTTGTAATTGATACTTGAGCAGACCTAAAGATATACAACATTCATGGTAATATATTCATTTTCACTATTGATACTTTTGCCAATACCGGTAGTCTTAAATTCCTCCATCTGCCACAATCAGCTACTGTTAGTTCCCATACTCATTTAATATTATTACTATAAAAGTCCTTATTATCCGTAGAAGCTAATACCCAAATATTTGATATTTTCTTTACATGATATCTTCCCCACCAGGGACATTAATGAAAAAGGTTTAGGGGTTCTACTAGTTTTCTCCAAATTAATTTTGTAATTAGAGACTTCTGAAAATTCGTTTATAACATTTAATATCTTTTCACTATCAGAAATTGGGGTTGTACAATAAATAATAAGATCATCAGCAAATGCCGACATTACTAATTTATTCATATAAAGTATTGGTGCATTATGATACAAATTTTGCTTAATATATAAAAATAGAGGTTCTAAATAAAGGTTAAACAATAAGGGGGATAAAGGGCAACCCTGCCGTGTACCATTTTTAATCTGTATTCTTTTAGAATAACTCCTATTAATATATAACGTAGAATACGGATTACTATATAATATTTGTAGTATCTGAATAAATTCCTGTGGCATATTGAAATAAGGCAACACATCAAACAAAAAGTTTATATCCACTCTATCAAATGCTTTCTGAGCATCTATTACAAGGGCATAAATATTAGAGTTGTTTTGTTTAGCATACATCATCATATTATGTAGTGTAAGTGTGTTATCACTAGTTTGTCTAGTTGCCATAAATCCAGCCTGTTCCTTAGAAATTAAATGGATCATAATCTTTTTTAATCTACATGCTATAATGGTAGTTAGAATTTTCATATCCACATTTATTAATGCTATTGGCCTGTAATTATCAGGGCTTTGGGGGTCTGAATTAGCTTTATGTATAAAGATTGTTTTTGATGCATTAAGGTGGGGGTCACTAATTTTATTTCTGATTATGTAGTTAAATACATGGGACAATATTTTACCAAAACTATCAGCAAACTCTTTATAAAATTCAACTGTCAAACCATCAGGACCTGGTGACTTATGTACTTTCATATGTTGAATTACATATACTATTTCCTCTGAAGATATAGGTTTAATCAGATCACCTTGCAGACTCTCTTCTAATTTTGGAAAATTAATTTTTTGCAAGAATCTTTTATTCTGTTTATGTATAGACCTATCAATTTGACCCTCATAAACCTTGGTATAGATTTTTTCGAAAATATCAATAATATCCTCAGTTTTAGAATACACTGTGTCATTGCATTGTATTTCCGAAATATGTACAGTTGTTTTCGATTGATTTATAATCCTTGCCAATGCTTTTAACGGTATTTGAACATTATTGGCATATTTCACTTAACACCTATGCTCCTGATGTGTTACTCTACTATTATGCAGCAAGAAGAGATCCCTTTGACATTTCAACATTTCCTTCTCTGTTTCAGCATTAAAATTCTGAATCAGTTCTTTCTCGAGTAGCTTCACTTTTGTTTCTAGTTTTTGAATATCAATGTTTTGCCTCTTCTTATAATATGAGGCTTTTTGCAAAAGAAATCCTCTAATTTGAGATTTAGCTGCTGCCCATTCAATATCAGGAGTATGTTCCTGAAGCTTCATCCTATCTGTTAAATCTTTCAGATATTTTACAATTCCATCTATTATATCCTTTTTATTTAACAGATTTGGATTAAGTGACCAATTGTAACCTCTATGCATTCTTGTATCTTTTAAATCCTTAGAAAACCTTAACGAAATTTTTGAGTGATCCGATAGATATCGAGTATATATAACCACTACTGATTCCAAATTAATTAATGCTTTGGATATCAAGAAAAAATCTATTCCAGACCACATTTTGTGGCATAGTGAATAGAAGGTATACTTAATTGCATTATTAATATTATGTGCATAACAAAAGGGGTCATATAATTGAAAATCTTCCTTGAAGTCATTTAATGCCATCCCGGCCTGCTTATTAAATGCTCTTTGTGGACAAGACCTATACAACTTTGGATTTTGATAGGTAGTCCAATCCCCACTCACAATAAAATAATAACCATCATACTGTGTTAAGATTGGATATAATGATGTTATGAAACTTTGTTGGTCATTACATGGTGCATATATATTCAAAAGTAAAAGAGGTTTATCAAACGCATTATCCGATAAAATAACATAACACCATCGCCCATTTTGATCCACTTTAGAGTCTAAAATCTTGTCTTTGTATTGAGTTTTAATAATAATAGCTACTCCAGCACTGTTTGTCTTACCTTCTGATGCCACTACCGCTCTAATCCAGTTCTTTTTCCTAATATCATCCCACTGATCGTTTAACAAGTGTGTTTCTTGTAAAAATGCAAACAGTGCTTTGTCCTGTAGCAGTATGTGTAGTAACAGCTTCCTCTTCCTCAAGTTCTGGAGCCCTTTAACGTTCCATGAGTCTAATTCCCACATTGACAGGTCTAATTATCCAATAATAGTATAAAAGGGAAATTATCCAATGGATATGTATTAACTGCATACTAAACATAATCTGGAAGCATTTCCTACATCCCGTCCTCAGCCAGTGCCTACCCAATTTACCCCTGGACCAGGACTTATATAGGTCTGATATGTGAAAAAACATGAACAAGGTTAAAAACACAAACATATTTAAAAGCTTCATGTAATAAAACTTAAAACATTTCCTAAACTTACAACCTATATATTCTAAGTTAGCTACTACAAAGTCTAAACTAAACATTCCCTAACAAACACTGCTATTGCTCTACAGCCTATGTTCCAACTATTAATTAAGCAAATCTGTATTGTAAGTTAGTATTACCATTTAAAGAAAAAATTTTAATATCTTAACTAGCTACTTATACTTACCCCAAATACCTCTTTTGTTACAATCATTATTTATATACCACTTTTATTGAGAGAGAGAAAGAAAGAAAAAAAGAAAAAAGAAAACAAAAAAAACAGGCAGAAAAAAATAAATGCATCCCACATTATAATTCTGTACCATACACTGTGCCTGCAACTACCAATTATCAAAGTTGCAATTGCATGCTTTAGTTCCTAACTATACTGACATTAGTTGTCTGATTAACACCACCCAATAACCAGTATTTACCTATTTATATTCATATATATAGTGCTATACCTTGAACCCACTGCAGATATTGTAAAAATATAATTTGGTTCAAAACTATAAGCATAAGGAAAAGGAAACAGGAAAAACAGATGTTATTATATGCTTTATGTACATATTCTAATGTTATTTACTTGTTAAAAAAAACATTAACACAATATGTCAGTTCTTTTCAGCTTCTCAAATCAGGAAACCATCAGTAATACTTGCGACGGGGGACCGCTTTCGCAGCAGGACCACAGGAAGTGGTGCATCGAAATCCACACTCTCAGCTGCATTCAAGGGATTTCCTGTTTACCACTCAATGAAAAAAGTTCGTAGAGGTCATAAAAGTTCGGAAAACGGCCAGCAGACCCTCGGATTATCACAAACAGTTTTATTGCTTTTACAGAGGCCTAAACGACTTAAGCTGGGAACAAAGGATTACCTAAGCCTCGAAGTATAGTAGATACTGGATCTGACCTCAGGAGCATGCCAGTCTCAACGGAAGTTTCTTTCAGCCCTCTGATGCAGGTAAAACTTTAAAAACCTTCAGGAAACACTCCCTCTGCCTTGTTTTTAGTAGAAACAGAGTATTTAATCCCATCCAACATAAATGTAAGCACATTAGGATATTTCATCTGGAATTTAATTTGCTTGTCAATCAGAAATTTACAGTATGCAGATAAAGACTGCCTAGCTTGCCTTACTTGCAGTGGTAAATCCTGAGCCAGAGATATTTTATTATTTTTCCACATAACAAAGCCACCATTCTTTTTTGCAGTAAAAAGTATTTTGCCAACATCTTGAAAGTTCAATATCTTAGCATATACAGGTCTATGCATATTAGAAGCTTGTACCTCTCTCAGTACTCTGTGTGCCCTTTCAATAACAATTTGTTTCACTCCATCAGCATCATTTAACAAAACTTCAAGTATTTGTGTTATAGTTGGTATTAGCTCTGCATACTGAATGTTTTCAGGGATCCCTCTAATAATAATATTATTTCTCCTAGACCTTGCTTCTAAATCAGTAAGTTTGCTTTGCATGGCTTGTAACTCCACATCATGTACCTTTGTTTTCTTCTCCAGCAAGACTATTTTGTCCTCGGTTTCTGAAATTCTAGCCTCTGTTTTGTCCATTCTCTGCAGCAACTGATTACATGAAACTCCAAAAGTTTGTATTTGAGTAAAAAGAATGAAAGTAATCCCAGTGTCCAACAACTATAACACAAAAACGCCACCGGATGGTAGCAGAAACACACCAGGAATCTGGAAACTGTGCTAGAGACAAAGTTCATTTATTTGTTACACACAATAATAAGGTTGAGTGCTTTCTTCAGAATACAACTGACTTCATCAGAACACTTACTGCTATAAACCATTGACTTAAATACATACTACCCCACAGAAAAAAACGCCTTTTCCATCAATTAATCAATTAAATCGTTGATATTTAAAAAGATAAAACACTGTCTTATGTACAAATAAATCCTGTAAAACACTTCACATAAAATTACTAAAACCATACATGTTGAACAAATCTATGAACATATATGCCCTACATGCAAATGCAATAAAAAATAAAAAAAATGTAGAAAAGAGCTTCATATAACAACAAACATAGAATGTATTAGTCTCCTATTCAATGCTACATGTCATACATTATGGCCATTCTAACAATATCTGCTACATATAATATAACCATCTTGAAATAAGTGTAATAAATGACATCATTACAGTTGTAATACTATGGCCTTATACACTTAACCTAGGTCACTGTGTAAACCTTGTAATTCATAAAAAACATTCTAATATTTATGAAATCAATATTAATGTATCACGAAATATATCTAAATATACTACCAAAGCTGTGTGGAATAAACTGTAACAAATTATTCTAAACTCTAATAAGGGGCTTGGTTGGAATCATCTCGTTTAGGCCTGATGGAAAAGGCGTTTTTTTCTGTGGGGTAGTATGTATTTAAGTCAATGGTTTATAGCAGTAAGTGTTCTGATGAAGTCAGTTGTATTCTGAAGAAAGTGCTCAACCTTATTATTGTGTGTAACAAATAAATGAACTTTGTCTCTAGCACAGTTTCCAGATTCCTGGTGTGTTTCTGCTACCATCCGGTGGCGTTTTTGTGTTATAGTTGTTGGACACTGGGATTACTTTCATTCTTTTTAGTCATTCTCCATGGATTCTATGCAGGAGACTTTGAATTTATCTACTTCCATCACCCGTGAGGAGATCGATAAAATCCACTCAGAAATGGCAATTATCAAGGGTGAAATCACCCTTCTTGTGGAATTGCTTACTCCGCCTGCTATCGTGCAAACAAACTGTGTGCAACCTAGCTTTATTGTGCCGACGACAGTCCGTTCCTCTATTGGTCATGGCAGCGACGAGGACATCCCGAATGAGCAGAGGAGATTTTCTTCTCCGTTCACGTCGAAATGCACGCCGAGGAAGGAATCAAATGATCAAATGCTTGGACATAGAAGCATCATTAACACTTCTACAATGATCGGTAATCCCGACGAGGATATATACTTGATTTCGGGCGTGAAGCCCAAATGGCAACCTCCTGTTTGGACCTATGCCGTTGAAGAGAAGAACAGTGCGGCTTATAGTAAACACACTAAAGGTACTGGTTTACAGTCTTCTTTACAGGGAGGTTTAGAGAAAGGCCATGGGTATAACTTGGATATATTCATGAAAATGCCTTTAGACTTCAAAGACATTCATGATTTCAGGTCCGTTAATCAACATGAAGGAGGTGAAGGCGATCATCCTTCACTAAAGGAACTTATCTACACCTTTGGTAACAAGTTAAGTAAAGTTAAAAACATTCAAGTGGATAATATGTATCTCCACAAATGTTTGGATAGTGGCGTAATTCCCATGGGTCTGCGTTTCTTCAAAGAACCCTTGGGGGTCGATATGAATGCTGATAATATTAAAATGTGTAATGAAATGTTTAATGGATTTGGTAAAACGTTTGTTATTTATTATTGATTGCAACGATTCTAAACTGAGTAGTTTATTAAATGAGGTTGAACAGATTGACAAACTAATACAGAATGACATGCTTTTTGCACATTGGGAGAAATTATATTTTAAGCAGTATGAATATGCTGAGAGTATGTACAAGAAGACATATGAAAGGAAGTGCAAGAAACTGCAGAGGGACATTATACAATACAAAAAAGGGACCGCCTATAGGTGGAAAATAAAAAATGATAGAAAATACAAAGTAGTTACATCTGATAGGAAATATTCTAATTATTATGGGGATGGTAATAACAACCAAGTTGATGAGGAATGTTTTTAGACGAAGAGAGAGATTATTACAATTGGAAAACTGTACAACGAAAGGGGAAAGGGAGGAATGGCTGGAGGGGTTGCAGGTACCATCAATAGCTGACCCCAAATGTTTCAACAGGTCTATCCCCCAGGCAGACAAAGACAGTCAGTTTGGCAGTATTGTACACAACGATTACAACCTAAAACAAAATAGTGATGGGATACTGCACGTCAGCGGTGAATTGAAAATTTATAACTATAGTGCACATCAAGTTCAGCCAGAATTTTTCTCGATATTTTCCAAGGATATGAAGTTTATACCTGATAATAACTTGGACACAACTGACACCCTAGTGGAATTCAAGTTATTTTTGAGAAAATTGAATCTAGGGATTTTTTTTAACAAAAACAGTATCAATTATTCACAAGGAAGTGAGTTAAAGAAAAGAAGTGTCTTTACACCCCCTATGTCATCTACCTTAGCATCTTTTGAAAATGTGGTAAATGCTCAGATATATGCTTTACACAATAAATATCGATATAAAAAACGAAGTCACCAATTTAGTAGTAAGGTTATGGAGGTGGTCGAATCCTTATGCGAAAAAAACATCAGAATTATGTCAGCAGATAAGGGTGGGGGCATAGTGTTGTATGATCAGGAGAAATATACTAACAAGATATTTGAATTATTGAACAACTCGACACAGTATGTAGCATCATCTTTGAACAAGGTCAATATTGCCCATGGACGCATTGACTCCTATTTAGAGGAATTCATCTTAGAAAATAGGATAAATGAAGACCTATATAAATTTTTAAAGGTCGAGTTTCCTATACTTGCTACTATTACTGGTATCCCCAAAGTCCACAAGAATGTTCACGACCCTCCATTTAGACCTATAATTTCAGGCAATGCAAGTAAAGCTTTCCCCTTTGGCCGAGTAGTTCATCACAAACTGAAGCATATGTACAACAGAGTTGAGCACATTATGAAAGATTCATGGGAATTCCTGGGCATTTTCAAGCAGGATATGTGGAGCCCCAACCTTATATTTGTCACCATTGATGTCCAGGACTTATTCTCATGCATTCCCAAAGAAGAGGGCCTGAATAGGTTTAGTAACAGTATTACTAGACTTAGTGGTTTGGGGCAGGATGACATATCCTTAATTATGGAATTCATGGACATCGTCCTCGACCATAATTATATTTATTTCGAGGGGGAGTATTACAAACAAAAAGTTGGCGTAGCTATGGGAACAGCTTGTGCTCCCACATACGCCAACTTGGTTCTGCTTGACTGGGAAATGGAATTTATTCTAAATTCTAACTGGATGACGCAAATTAAAAGATACGTCCGATACTTGGACGATATCTTTATTTTGTGGGAGGGCTGTGAACAAGAATTATCTTTATTCATGCAATATATCAATAATACCACTGAATATCTGAAATTTACCCATCAACATGACAACATTGGTATTAATTACCTGGATGTCTATGTATATAGTCAGGGAGAAGCATTCCAGTCTCGTATTTATAGAAAAGATACGTTTAGTAATGGGTATCTGCACTTTGATAGTGCACATTCTTATAGTACTAAAAGGGGTATCATAAGGGGGCAGTGTATCCGCGCTGCAAGGATGACTTCTGATAGAGATCATATGCTCCGTGAAATGTCATACATTGGACATCTTTTTGCAGACAAAGGATACCCCCAAGCTATGATTAAGGACATCACTTCATATGTAGCAAACGAATGGGGAAACAAGTATAAACCCCTGTTGGGAACAGGGGTCAAGACTAATCAGTATAGTAATGACAATAATAGTAATAAAGGTAGTAGTGTCTTAGGCATTGAATATTCTAGGGCGTGTATAATTAAATATGGTAGGCATATCAGAGAAGTCAAAAATACAATTATTTCTAACTGGAATATTCTGACAAGTGACCCGTCAATTAAAGAGAGAATACCAGACAGACCACACTTTGTACATTAGACAGGGAATAACTTGAAGAGAATTATTGAGATCAAATCTAGTTACTACAAGGGAAAGAGAATACAAAAAACAGGTACAAAAAAATGTGGTCAATGTAATTTTTGTAAGTATATTTTGGATGTACCTAACATTGTGCTAAACAACAGCATAAAAAGTAAGGTCAAGTTCTGTCATGGCAATTGTCTGACTAAACATATAGTATATTTGGGTGTTTGTCAAACGTGTATGAGTTATTATGTGGGAAAGACAGACCGCTGTCTTAAAAATAGGATTAATGACCATACATATTGTATGAGGAAATGTGATATAAATAATGCCTTGTCAAGGCATTTAATTAAAAATCCACAATGTAATGGTTTCAAATTTGCAATTTTGGAGGTGGTCATGCCGAATCCCCGGGGGGGCAACATAAAGGCAGTTGTGGGGGAAAGGGAGATCAGATGGCAGATCAGGCTAGATGCATCTACATCCCCAGGCCTAAACGAGATGATTCCAACCAAGCCCCTTATTAGAGTTTAGAATAATTTGTTACAGTTTATTCCACACAGCTTTGGTAGTATATTTAGATATATTTCGTGATACATTAATATTGATTTCATAAATATTAGAATGTTTTTTATGAATTACAAGGTTTACACAGTGACCTAGGTTAAGTGTATAAGGTCATAGTATTACAACTGTAATGATGTCATTTATTACAGTTATTTCAAGATGGTTATATTATACATAGCAGATATTGTTAGAATGGCCATAATGTATGACATGTAGCATTGAATAGGAGACTAATACATTATATGTTTGTTGTTATATGACGCTCTTTTCTACAATTTTTTTATTTTTTATTGCATTTGCATGTAGGGCATATATGTTCATAGATTTGTTCAACATGTATGGTTTTAGTAATTTTATGTGAAGTGTTTTACAGGATTTATTTGTACATAAGACAGTGTTTTATCTTTTTAAATATCAACGATTTAATTGATTAATTGATGGAAAAGGCGTTTTTTTCTGTGGGGTAGTATGTATTTAAGTCAATGGTTTATAGCAGTAAGTGTTCTGATGAAGTCAGTTGTATTCTGAAGAAAGCGCTCAACCTTATTATTGTGTGTAACAAATAAATGAACTTTGTCTCTAGCACAGTTTCCAGATTCCTGGTGTGTTTCTGCTACCATCCGGTGGCGTTTTTGTATTTGAGTAGTCAGATCCTTTAAAGATTCTTGTATAGGCAATAAAGCATGTTTGATATCGTCCATGTTCAGTGGCTGATCAGTTTTAGATCTAGTCTCTGGTTTCTGTTGTTCCTGCTGTTTAGTGATTCTTTGTTTTTTCGCACTCCCATCCTTTACTGGTGACTGTAATTCCGACAGCTTTGTTTTGGTAGTAGTTGTTTCCATGCTTTTTCCTTCTTGTGACATTTTCCTTTCCCCAAGCTGACAGGTAAAATGAAGAATGCAGACAGTCCTTTGTTTATTTCTCTCTTCAGAGCTAGCTAATCACTTGGAATCCTGATAGATAAAGACTTTTTTTTCCACTTTTTTTCCTGGTTATAGATTAATTAAGTGTAGCTGCATCTTTTTTGACTTTAATTTGATGTTCAAACCTCTTGGTATCGACTCAGGTTACAGATTTTTCTCAGGTTTATTGAGGAGCTGCAGGTCAGCAGTGTTTACAGAATGGCAGCCATCTTTGAATGTTGTTGTTGTTTTTTACTTGTTACAGACAATGCTACACAGGTTATGTTAAGTGCATTTCAACAGTTTGTTGCTGACAATTGTTTTATCTATACTACATGATTATCCACAGTAAGATGATGAGGCTATGAGAGTACTGTAAGCTGCCAACAGTACACTAAGAAAAATAAATCCTTACAGAGCTTTCATGGCATATCAGTTTACTCCACATAGTGCCGCTGGAGTGAGCCTTTCATAGCTAATGCTACACCACACAGTGCCACTGAAGTGAGCCCTTGACAGCTAATGCTACTCCACACAGTGCCACTGAAGTAAGCCCTTGCCAGCTGATGCTACTCCATGCAGTGTCACTGGAGTGAGCCCTTCCCAGCTAATGCTACTCCATGCAGTGTCACTGGATACAGCCCTTCACAGCTAATGCTACTCCATGCAATGTCACTGGAGTGAGCCCTTCCCAGCTAATGCTTGGAATACAAATATTAGCTGACATGCCAATGCTAGAGTCAAAACTTTAGGCTAAAGTAATTCTCAACAACATAGTCAGATAAATGACCAAAGGGCTAAAACTTCATACAAAACATTTTGGGACTGAAGTTGTTCTGTAGATCTACTTGAGGAGCTGCAGGTCAGCAGTGTTTACAGAATGGCAGCCATCTTTGAATGTTGTTGTTGTTTTTTACTTGTTACAGACAATGCTACACAGGTTATGGTTGACCCAACTAGCCCTGATTAGTGACAGTCTTAACAATTTGGATTTATCTACTCCTTCTTCGCCTTCTTACTGATAGTTTCTTCAGTTTAACAGTCCACCGCATTTACTCCTGCTAGGGGCTGTAACCTCTAACGCTGAACTACTGTTTTTTACAAACTCTATCTCTTTCCCGCCCTCTACCTGAACTGTGTGTATCTGTGCACTGGCCTTACACGCATAGATTAGACTGGGGTTTCTCTTCCCCTTCAGGTACCTACCCTCATCCTTTATTCAAGGATAACTGTTTGGAACTGGATGCTCCCCTCTGTTTCCCTATGCTTTCAATTTGCTAATTAATGCATTTGTGGTAATATCTTCTCTGGTGCAGTATATGATTTAGCTGGTAGTAGCCTTTTGTAAGAGTGTGCTTATTGTACTATGTGCTGTGCCTAACATTTAACTACTGTTGTGAAATTCTCTCAACCCAGCCTGTTTGTTACTGCCTTTTCAATGTCAAATTATTCCAATTTATTTACTAGAACAACCTGTGATTTCTGCACTGTCTGAAATACATTGTGTTGCAATTAGGTTTTCTAACATTATTTAATTATCTCAACTTCTCTCCTCCTATATTAGCTACCCCCTGGATATACCCTGTGTTTTTGCCTGGGTGGAACCCCTCCGCTAATTTCTGCTACTGTATTGTTTGCCAACTACCCTTGGAACTTTGCAAAACCTAGCCTTCTCCTGCAACCCTCTACATCAAGATTCAAGAAAGTATGTCTACCTTTATGTAGGACTTGTAAATTGTAACAGTTTTAACCCTGCTAAGCTATCTGTTAGCTCCCGGTCAAGCTTGCCAGCAGCAACCCCCACCCTTACTCTTTTATTTCCAATCCCTCCCTGACCTAACGTGGTATTTAACTTGAGCTTTCTCTCCCTCTAGCCTTATCTTTTATTTCCACTCTATATTACTGTAATCTCTATATTACTCTATATTACTGTAATCACAGCTACTGCCCACTAGATGTCGCCCTTTTCCCTTTAATATCTTTTGAACCAGTTTTGTATTTCTTCCCCTTGCTGCCTATTTCACCCCTCTTATTCCTATCCCTTTCTTCTTCCACTCTTACCCTATCCTCCTAGATACTCTACTCACTCGCCCTCAGCCAGCTTTCTCTGATAATTTTTCCTTCCTCTTTGGTTTACTTTGTGAATCCCCGCTCCGTTCGCCCTGCGGGCTCACTCCGCTCCCCTCCCTACCCCCAATTCCCACCCACCCCCAGGGGTCCTAGTCTTATAGTACTACAACCACACCCCTTTCCCTCCTATCCTATCCCTCTCCTTCCCGCCAGATTGTTACCTAGCCTTAACACACCCCCTCCACTCCCCCCATCACTTTCATTGCCCTATTACCTTAATTTCTTATATTACCCTTCTCCCTTTCTTACACTTCTCTCTTTACTCCTACCCTGTCTTCTCTAGTCATATCATTCTGTATTCCCTTTAGCATCCAATTCTTATTTTCCAACTGTTCTAAAGATATACTACCCCCTCTCCTGCTAACCACACTCGACCTCTCCCCTTTGTACTTTCCTCCTTCCTCCTCACTTCTCAGATTACTAAATAATGACTCCCTACATACCAACTTTGCCTCTACTCTCAATCTTACTCCTGACCACCCTTCTCTCAACATACCATCTCACCTTCTTTGAAATTTCACTAAACAACTTTCATAATTCCTCTCAAAAACACACTTCTACTATATTCACTTTCACATCACACTCTAATGTAAATTCCACCCCTAGCTATCATCAACCTAAATTCCACAGGCTACATCACCTTACCTACCTCCTACAATCAGACAAAAAAACAAAACCTCTCACATTTCTAAAGAGCAACCTTTTAACTAAACTAGTTAATCCTACCCTACAAGATGGAGACATCCACCCCAACCCTGGCCCTATCTCCCCTCCTCCCCAAAACTGCTCACCTAACCTTAATAATAATTTCCTCATAGGACACCTCAACATTCAAAGCATAAGTAAGAAAATACCCTTTATCCATGCCCTCTTAGATATCCACTCTTTTGATATCCTTTGTCTCTCAGAAACCTGGCTAAACCCAAGCACAAAAGACTCAGAGATTATACCCCAAGGTTATAATATAGTAAGACATGACCGCTTAAAACGTAAAGGTGGTGGAGTAGCAATACTTTTCAAAATCAACTTAACATCTCTACTCAACCAGCATATCCAAACCAAGATAGCAAAATAGAAGCCATCATTATTAAACTCCAACTTAATGCCAAAAAAGCCCTTTACTTTATATGCGTGTATCTTCCTCCAGGTAACAACATTCCAATATTAGAAGACTTTCTAAGCTGGGTTTCTACCACCTACCCCAGGAAACCATAATTCTTGGTGACGTTAATATAGATTGGAACACTATTAATGCTGACAATCCCTCCTCTCATATTAACCTACATGGTTTCACCCAAACTATTACCTCAACTACAAGAGTCAATAAGCCCAGTAAGATAGAGAGTATATTAGACTGGATACTCACAAATAAAGTCAACAAACAATATAAAGTAGGTACTATGCCAGACGATATCAGCGACCACTCCTAACCTACATTACTAGACAAAAGTCAGAATGTGTTAACCTTCCAAATACAAGGCTAATTCGTTCTATCAAGCATTTTAACATAGACCTTTTCCAAGCTGAACTGAGAGCATGCAATTGGAATTGCTTAAAATCACTTCCCCTGGAGGAGGCAGTCTCATTTTTTAATACTACCTTCCTATCCATACTTGATAAACATGCTCCTGAACGTTCTATTAGAATAAAACCAAAACAGCCCCATGGCTTACCAACAATACTAAAAAACTCATTCATACTAGAAACAAAGCATGGTCGAAATGGAGATGCCATAGACAAAACCCTGATTTAGTTCTTTTTCGCCAGCTTAGAAATCTGGCTAAGAAATCAATAATCTCTGACAAGCAAAAATTCTACTGTGAACTTCAGGAAACTCATCTTAACAACTCTAAATATTTCTGGTCATCAGTAAATAAACTTCTTTCCCCAGGAATTGCTAAAACTCCGTCCCCACTTAATGCTGACCCAGAAACCCCTCTCCAGACTGCAAATGCTTTCAACTCTTTTTTCTCTGAAACTATTCAATCCCTAGCCAAACAAATGAACACCAACAACTCTTTTATTCCAAATAATATAGCTAACTCCACCTACAACTTCTCTCTAAAACCCATATCTACTTCTTTCATCTATAGACTCATTCACAAACTGAAACCTTGCACCCCTTCTGCAGACAAGCTCCCTTCTCTCTTCCTTCAGAAAGCTGCCAAAGAAATTGCATACCCTATATCCTTACTTATAAACAGAACTATCCAAGAGGGAACCATCCCTGACATCTGGAAAGTCTCCTTTATTATCCCACTACATAAACGTGGTAACTCCCTTGACCTTTCCAACTTTAGACCAATCGCCCTTCTCTCACCTAGCAAAAATCATGGAAAAATGCATTCATCAGCAACTTGTGCACTATCTCTCTCTTCACAACATAATAGCAAACTGTCAGCATGGTTTTAGACCTCACCACAGTACCACCACTGCCCTTCTTTCCTTTGTAGATACTATCAACAAAAATCGAAACAACAATACTCTCTCTTCCGCTCTTTTCATTGACCTCTCTAAAGCTTTCGATATGGTTAACCACTCTCTCTTAATCAACATTCTTGAATCTCTCTCCTGTGATAAATTCGCCATTAATTGGTTTAAATCTTATCTTAACAACAGACAACAAGCTGTACTATGGGAAAACCATATCTCATCACTCTTGCCCATTTCCATCGGAGTTCCCCAGGGCTCCATTCTTGGTCCACTTCTGTTCTCTCTCTTTATTAACGATCTACAGACTGCAATCCCACAAGCAACCTGCATACAATATGCAGATGATTCAACCCTTATCTGCTCAGCACCATCCTCTACAGAACTTATCTCACTGACCCAAAATACCTTTAATACTGTAGAAACATGGTTTTCTAAACGTTTTCTCCTTCTAAATGCCAAAAAAACAAAACTCCTCCTCTTCTCCCTCACCACTCGGTCCCCCCCTTTAAACTTTACCATTTACTCAAATAATGGTACTCTCATCTCACCTGATCCCACTACAAAACTTTTAGGAATAACCATTGACAATACTCTCTCCTTTGATCAGCACATTAACAACAACATCAAGTTAGTTAACAGAAAAATAGGATCCCTTTATCGCATCAAACCTTTTCTAACCCCTGCAACCAGAATCAAAATTGCTCAATCTCATCTTTTATCAACTCTCCTGTATGCTTCCCCTATTTATACAGACCTTAAGAAAAGTAACCTAAACAAACTTTCTACTTGCTATAACAACATAGCTCGCTTCGCCACTAGTAACCCATTCAGGACCCACCATTGTATAAACCTAAAACAACTAGGCTGGCTCGAATTTCAAAACTACCTGATAATTCCTCAACTCACTATTGCCCACAACATATTACACCTACCCAACAACACCCCAATACTCTCTCAACTTCTAACCCCTTACAACAATCTCAACTCACTTCGCTCCTCTTGTAAACTCATGGCAAAATCTATAAAGGCAAACAACACAGCAGGTGATTCTTTATTCACTAATACAATAGGTAGAAGTTGGAATCTCTTACCCAGTGACATAACTCTGACTACATCCCTGCCACTTTTCAAACAGAAAATTAAACAGTACTTCCAAAATCATTGGCTGTGTTCCTGCAATACACCTGACTAACCATTTTCTCTTACTCTGTTTCCCCTCCACTCTTTTCTTCCCTATCCACCTCAGTTTTGATACTTTTACTGTTTTGAGATTTAAGTATGTACTTTTTGTACAATTGTGGATATTTAATGAACTGCTTATTGTAAACTTGTTTCTCTTTTAAATTATCTTTTGTTCTTTTTTTGCTTTTGTAATATCTGATTTTAGCTATTATCTTAGAGTAGTAAATTTTTTATGTAATGTACTTAGTTTATAGTGGAGCTTTTCTCCTCGGGCCTCTGCTGAAAATGGACATGTATCCAGCCAGACTAGCCCGGTCAACAAATGTAAAATAAAATAAAATAAAATAAATACTACCTATCCTTTAACCAGACCAAGCTATCCACTTAAAAGTTAGGGGACAGAAAAAATAGGATGCAACAGGTGTTGGGGTACAGAAAACCACTGACCCATTCCCCTACATGTTGAAAACAAGAGATAGTGCCATTGTAAGCTGAAATAGAAGATGTACTGTACTGGTTTCTGATGAGTATCAAACTGAATGCAGTCTTCAAGGGAATCCGTGAAAGCAGTCTGAGCTGAAAATGACTGAATCATTGTGTAGTAAAGCTATACCTGCACAGACAATGGATTTACCTCAAACAAAAATCTGACACAAAGGGGAAGTTTCCAGTGACAGATCATGTGTTGTCCATCTAATGCCACCAAGATGGTTAAGTGACTTTGCAGATTCTTGATAATATTGCATTATCTAATGATTCATAAATAATCATATTGATGTATATTAACAATATGGATTTGCAGGATATGCCTAGAGTGTTGAATTTATTATGCATTGGTTGTACATCACTGCACATCACAGTTTTGAAAAAGGGATTTTTTTTCTTAAGTGGAAATGTGATGACAAGTAGAAGCTGCTAATGTTTGCACAACCCTTTTAAGACTGCACATATCCCACAATGCATCACATTTCTGAACTAGAGTCATTTTGATGTGAGCTGCTGAAGAATTACCATAATTTCAATTAGCTGCGATGCTGTTACAAATAAAAGTTATCTATTGGTCTAAACTGATGGTATATCCTGACACTCTGAAGATTATCAGTGAAGATAACTGGGTAAGCATAGGTGCACACTCTAACATTCACCTTGGCTATCAAAACTTATAGTCCACAAATTAAATCAGCAGGCATCTGCATAGACAAATGGAGAGTCCATGGCAAGGATTATCTTTTTTTTCATAGTTTACTACTTTTGAGGTGGCCTGCATAATAAACTCAGCCATTTATATTGGTGGGATGTTGGACTCCCAGATCATTCTGGGAAATTGTCAAGACTTCAGATGAATACACAGAAATGTTTCCTTTTTCCATGTAAATGGTCAATAAAAAACATGAGCATTAATTCAAAGAATGGGACTAAAAACCTATATGGATGTAGAACTACAAAGGAATTTCACACAATTTACAATTGCTCATAGGTTCACAGGTTCATAGGTGTGTACTAGGCTAATACCCCTGGACCATTTACAACCCTAGCCCATAAGACTATCCTGGCATTGTGCCACCTAACCTTAGTTCCCAGTGCCTGTGTCGAGTAGAGCCACTGGAGTGATCTCCAGGATGAATTTTCTATTTCCCATTCACTCATCAAAATTTCTCTTGAAGAGGGCCAGTGAGGTGCTGTGTTTGACATATATGGGAAGTCTATTCCATTGCATGGGCAGTCTTTGGGTTATGAACCTGTCCCTCCAGCAAGTTCTGTTGATTGTAGTAATGAGGTTGAGATCTCTGGAGTGTGTAGTATGGAGGGATTGGGATTCCTTTAGTTGTAGCATTTCTAACAGAGCTGGGTCAAGCAGAGATCGCCTTTAAGTAGATGATATGAGACAGAGAATAGTTGGAGTTTTTTGAGTCTATCCATAAAGGATAAGTGTTTAAGGCCTAGGATTCTCCTTGCGAGGTACTTTTGTGGCCTCTCCAGTTGTTGTAGGTGTCTAGTGAGGTACATGCCAAATGTGGCATTGTACTCGATGACTGGCCTAATGAGGGAAGAGTAGAAAGAGACAATTACCTCTTTATTCCTGGATGCAAAACCCTTAGTAATGAGATGTGGCACCACAGTGGCAATGTGGTAGTCAGAAGAGAGGTTGCTGTCAACCTGTGTTCCCAGATCTCTTATAATGCCTTCTGTATTCAGTGGACTACTATTGATGTGGTTATTCATGGGAATTGAGTTTTTCCCAAAGGGGATGATGACACATTTTTTGGCATTGAGCATAAGGCCATGGTTCTGACACCAATCGTTGGTTTCAGTGAGGCCTTTCTGTTGGATGTCAACATCACTTGGGGAGTTAATAATGGCTCCCAACTTGCAATCGTCTGGGAACTTTGTCAGCCAGGGTCCCTTCGTGTTGGCCTGGACTTCTGAGAAGTCAATACCGAACAGGAGAGGACCCAGGACCAATCCCTGTGGGACTCCACTCATGACTTGTCGGCAGTCTGACTTGGAGTCAGCTACTTTCACACTGTGGGTTCTATCTGTGAGACAATTTGCAACCCATCTTGTGATATAGGGGTTGATGCCTAGCATAGTGAGTTTTTCTATTATTCCTGAGTTTGGAATGGTATCAAAGGCCTTGGCCAGATCAAGGTAGGCTGCATGAACCACCTTGCCTTCATCCACAGCTCTGGTGACTGACTCAAAGAAGTCGACCAAGTTGAGCAGGCATTATCTACACTTCACAAAACCAAAAGTACAGTTGTGTACACGTACCATAAATGTAGATGTTCGAGTGTATTCACTGTTGCAGTCATTACATTTGGGTAATCTGCTGGCAGGTTGCCCTCAGTCGGCCTCATTTACAAAGTCTTGGGTCCTGCATCGGTTGCTGTCCCTTCTTCCATGACGTCAGGTCATCAGGGGTATAAAACATGCAGCCAACACCATTACATCAGTTTTTCTTGCCCCAGATGTCAGGTGCCCCTCAAATGGGGAGCAAAATAAAATTAAAAACACAAAAATATAGCTCCAACAAAAAGCAAATACACCAAAAAGGCTTTTAAGCATAGTGAAAGAAAGTAGAGGTATAGTAAGAGAAAAAAAAAGGGGGCTGGAGGGAAGGTAACCAGGACTGCAACAGTGAATACACTCAAACATCTACATTTATGGTAAGTGTACACAACTGTACTATGTTCTTCATGTTTCACTGTTGCAGTCATTACATTTGGGTAGATTCCCAAAGCTATAGTTGGGAGGATGGATTTATACAGCATTAGGACCAGCTATAAGGCCCTGCAAGACAGGAGTGGCAAACCCAGTACTGGATCTAGAGAAAATTGGTAAATGATAATGCTTGGTGAAAGTATGTACTGAACTCCAGGTAGCAGCTTCTAGAATATCCCTGGTAGGAACACTTCTGGGAAAGGCTGCAGAAGTAGATGCAGCCCTGGTGGAATGAGATCTGATCCCCTGGGGGATAGGTTTTCCATGGTGCTTATAGCAGAAATGATGCAATGGCTTATCCATTTAGAAATGGTTTGTTCTGAAATAGCCTTCTCCTCTGCCCCAGCTGGAAAGTAGGTAAAGTGAGCTTTTCCAAAACAAAGTTAAGGTCCCAGGCAGGGGTAGGAGCTCTCCTGGGTGGTCTAAAGTCCTTTGCCCCTCTACAATACTGTTTGAGTAGGGGATGAGAAAAGAGGGATGGTTCTGTGTTATAGTGAGCTAAAATAGCTGAAGCATGGATTTTAATAGAGGAAAAAGACAGGCCCTTGTGAAGCATCTCAGTTAAGTATTGCAAAATCTGAGGTAAATTGGGCGCTGCTGTGCTCATCCCTAAAGATTGGTTCCAGGCACAGAATCTTTTCCATTTGTCAGCATAAGATTTTCTAGTACTAAGTCTTCTCGCCTCCAAGATGACATCCATCACAGGTTTGTTGTGGGATGCTAAGGGTGAATTTAAGTGATTAGCCAAGCTGCAAGGTTCAATGTTGGGAGCTGAGGGTGCAGAATTTGGTTCTACTGCTGAGACAGTAAGGAAGGTGTCTGAGGCAGGTGCCATGGAGATATTTGTGACACACTGCGCAGGAGTGGGTACCAGTGTTGGTGTGGCCAGTGTGGAGCAATCAAAAACATTTTTGGTTTGTCCTGTTGGACTTTTAGCAGGACTTTAGAGAGCAGAGGCAGAGGGGGAAAGTCGTAGACTGATAGGTTTTTCCAGCTGAAGGACAGAGCATCCACTTTCCAGGCTTTTTTGTGAGGGGTCCTTTTGCAAAATTTGTCCAACTGGTAGATCTGGGGGGAGGCAAATAGATCTCTGTCTGGCCTCCCCCATTTGCTTGTCAGCATGTTGAAAATCTGTGGTTCCAGTTTCCACTCATGTGGGTCCATGAGATTTCTACTTAGTCCGTCTGCCAGTGTATTCAGTTTTCCTGGCAGGAATTGAGCTTGTAGTTGCACTTGGTAGCTCAAGGCCATGTTCCACAATGCCATGGCTAGTCTGCAGAGGGAGTAGGAATGTGTACCCTCCTGCTTGCTTATGTACCACATAACCGTGGAGTTGTCCGTCTTTACCATTAGTTGTCCTGGATGAATGTAGTCCTTGAAGGCTGACAGAGCATTCTGTACAGCTACATTTCTTTTTGATTGATATGTAGGTGCATTTGATTTGGGTTCCACTTGCCCTGAATGCAGTTCCCTGCCAGGTGAGCCCTCCATGCATAGTCTGATGCATCTGTAGTTAGGGTTTGGGCAGCAGGGGGTAGTGTGAATGGCAGTCCCTTGTTTTGGTGGCAGACCTCTGTTCACCATAGGAGCTCCAGGCATAGGTAAGGTATGATAGGAATCATTATTTCGAGGCTGTGACAATGTTGACTCCATAGACTTTTAGTACCACTGAAGTTTCCTCATATGCAGTCTTGCATATGGAATTAGAAGAATGCAGGAGGCCATGAACCCCAAGGCTTGCAGTATTTGTCTTGCAGATAGTAGGGTTTTAGTGGTCACTTGTTTGAAGTAAGTTATCAAATGAATTTGCTTTTCTGGCTTGAGGAAAGCCATCTAGGCAGTTGTATTCAAGCTTGCACTCAGGAATGTAATTTGTGGAGAGGGTACCAGTTGTGATTTCTTTTCATTGATGGTGTACCCTAGACAAGTTAGAACCCTTTTTACAAACGCCAGATGATTTATAAGTATGGCCATGTTTTCTGCCTCAATTAGACAATCGTCCAGGTATGGATATATTTGAATATTTCTTTGCCTGCAAAATGCAATTACTGGAGCCAGGCACTTTGTGAATACCCTGGGCGGAGTAGACAAGCCAAAGGGCAGTGCAGAGAACTGATAATGCAAGTAGCCTGCTTTGAACCGTAGGAATCTTCTGCAAGATTCCCCGATTGGGACATGCAGGTAAGCTTGTTTTAAATCTAGAGTCGCCAACCAGGCATCTTTGCCTAGCATAGGAATTAACTGGTGAAGAGTCAGCATCTTGAATTTTGGAATTCCAGAAAGGTGTTTAGAGAAGACAAGTCCAGAATTAGACACCATGATTTGTCTTTTCTGGGAAAATCCTGGAATAGAAACATTGTCCCTTTTCCTCTTCTGGTACCGGTTGAATAGCCCCCATGTTTAAGAGGGAAAGTACTTGTTTCTGAGCCTCTGTCCACTGATTTGGGGGCAGGTCTGGCCACACGTTTGGTGTTGGCAATGTGTGGAAATGAAATATGTATCCCTGGGACACTATATTTAAAACCCATTTGTCCTGGGTTATGAGTTCCCAGTTTTTTGCATGAAGAGCAATCTTTCCCCCCAAAGGGGTGACTGAAAGGTAAATGCTTGGCAGTTTTAAAGGAAAGTCATTGAGACTGTTTACCATAGAGGGGGTGTCTTGTTATTTACAGATTTGGAAGTGGAGGCCCCCCATTTCTTAATTCTGAGAGTCCCTTGGGACTGAAACCTGGTGCTTTTGGTGTGTCTGGGTTTGGCTGGGGTGGATCTGGAAGAAGCTGGAAAAGACCAGTTCTTAGTAGGCCAGTGCCTGCTAGATCTTGGAGGTTGCACTTGTAAGAAATCTTTTACAGTTTCCATAGATTTAGCTTTATCCTCCATCTTTTTTAGAACTTCTTCAGCCTTATTGCCAAACAGGCAGTCCTGATTTAAAGGAGCATCCAACAATTTTGCTTTAACATGATCAGGCAGAGATTACTCCTTAAGCCAAGCATACCTTCTAAGCACAGACCCAGTAACAGCAGCCCTGCAAGAGGCCTCTAAAGAATCAAAACCACATTGCAAAGTATGTTTTACAACTTGTTCAGCAGAATGCAATAAATCCTGTAAATCTTTATTTTCCACACTGTCAGAAATCAACATCATTTTCTGTTTAAGCAGTCCCATAATATGCTGTTGATATTTTAGCATATGAAATTGGCAGTTTAAAGCTCAGATTGCCAAGGTTACAGAAGCATAAACCTTTTTACCCCATCTATCCAGTGCCCTGGAGTCTCTATCAGAAGGGGTAGGATTTTTAGCAGTAGAAGCCTTAATGCCCTTGGGCCCCTGAGAAATGGTTTCTGGATCCGCAACAGGATTTCTGAAAAGGAACTTGTGGGATTCAGGAACCCTGTAGTATCTATCAGGTTTACTAGGAGCTGGAGGCAGGGAACCAGGGGCCATACTGGATTCCAAAAACACATCATCAACAATGTCTAGTACAGGAGGTATAGCCAAAGGCCTATGGTGAGGTAGAAGAAAGAAATCTCTAAGCCTCTTTTTAGATTCAGAAAATTCCTGACTTACCCAGTGGAAATGTTCCCTTAAGGTATGTAAAGTTTCCTCAAAAGAAATGTCCTCGGGGGGAAGCAGAGGAAATGGAATCCTCTGCATCAGAATCCTCATAAGTAGGTAACAGTTTGCATAGATTTAGCTTTATCCTCCATCTTTTTAAGAACTTCTTCAGCCTTATTGCCAAACAGGCAGTCCTGATTTAAAGGAGCATCCAACAATTTAGCTTTAACATGATCAGGCAAAGATTGCTCCTTAAGCCAAGCATGCCTTCTAAGTACAGACCCAGTAACAGCAGCCCTGCAAGAGGCCTCTAAAGAATCAAAACCACATTGCAAAGTATGTTTTCCGTCTTGTTCAGCAGAATGCATTAAATCCTGTAAATCTTTATTTTACACACAGTCAGGAATCAACATAATTTTCTGTTTAAGCAGTCCAATAATATGCTGTTGATATTTTAACATATGAAATTGGCAGTTTAAAGCTCTGATTGTCGAGGCTGCAGAAGTATAAACCTTTTTACCCCATCTATCCAGTGCCCTGGAGTGTCTATCAGAAGGGGTAGGATTTTTAGCAGTAGAAGCCTAAATGTAATGACTGCAACAGTGAAACACGAAGAACATAGTAGACCTCTTAGAGTGGGGGGGGGGGTGTTGACTACCCCTGATTAGAGTAATACGATCTTCAGCCATTTTGATAATTTGTTTTTTAGGCATAGGGGTCTGAACATGTGGCCTGGGCGTCGGTTTTTTAGACATAGATTGAGATTTAGGCCTTAAAATAGAAGGTGGAGTCAGTTTAATATGCAAATCTGTAGGCCTGAACACACCCTCAGAAGCCAGTGCCTGCACAGTGGCTCCGGACCCATCCAAGGTAGAGACATCCGCGGGTTCCATAGGTGAAGCATCTCGCAGCATACTGGACTCTGAATGGGTCTCAGTGGAGGCCTGCGAGTCAGAAGTAGTGGGTAACAGGGGCTGCAAAAGGGCCTCACTGAGTACTGGCGAACTGCAACTGGCTTAGGAGAAGCGTCGTCGACAGTTTTGGACCTCGATGGCCTGTCTCTGTCTTTTTCTTTGCATTTTTTCAGAATTCCGGTAGTCGGATGGCTAACTGACATCATTTCTGGATAATTAAACCAAGAACCAAAATATTTAGAGACAAAAATGTACCGACGACAGATAGTGCGCTGATTAAATAAAGCACAAAACCGACAGCAAGGTACGTCGTGGTCAGGTAAACACACAAAAGTGGACCAGCACGTAGAGAATTGCCAAATAAAAAGTATTTATTCCATCATAGTTCCATCATTCCATACAAAGTAATGGTAGTAATGTAACCATTACTGAAGCATACCGGTTTCGGCTTGTGTAAGCCTTTATCAATGCAAAGAAGTGAGAAAAGTCAAAATCTCCACCATTTTAAACACTATTTATAGTGCAACTCTTAAAGGACCATGCCTCCAAATTTTCATATATACAAAATGAGTGAATTGAACATTCTAACTGAACAAATGACTGTCATAGAGAACCAAAAAACATATATATCAAAAAACATATCTATCCAAGAATATATATCAAAATCATACTAATATGGATAAATAAAAAATAAATAATAAATAATAAATAATAAATCCATATGTACATATATATCTTCTAATGTATACATGTTTCTCTCACTGATAATAACCACTTGATTATACAAGTCTTAATATAATATAAAGACCATATCATACATATAAATGTATAATGTATATATAAAATTAATATATACAAAAACATTATATGGTCTGCCAAAATTAACTGTTGGTCATAAGTAAAAAGCATGTATATAATATTTATTTTGTTACATGATTATATATTGATGGCTCTCATTACAATTGTTCTAATATATTCAATCCAGGTCTAAAAAGACCCCCCAATTTGGTAATCCATTTGTTTTCCATGTCATTAAGCTTTTGATGCCATCCTGCTTTGAAATTTCTGTGTAACATAATTCTGTCTATAACCACAAATTTAAATGTGGCAGAGGGATGTTCCAAGGTATGTTTGCACAATGCATTTGTAATACGTCTGTTTCTAATCGCACTCATGTGCTCCCCTATTCTGAGTTCGACAGACCTAGAAGTCTGTCCAACATAAAATGCAGAGCAGGTACACGTGGCCAGACATACTGCCCAATCTGAACTGCAATTTGCAAATATCCTAATGTCAAAAACCTGAGAGGTATTTTTACTGGAAAATTCACTAGTTTTTAACATATGTTTACAAACAGAACAGTGGCCACATGGAAAACAGCCTTTCAGTTTATCTCCAAATAAAGTAATTTGTTGTGGTATGTGTGGAGTATATCTCTTATAATGAGTGAAATAGGAATTTAAATTCCGTCCCCTACGGTAGGAAAATGAACATTGATCAGGTAATATTCTGTTCAAAACCTCATGTGACAATAATATGTCCCAATATTGATTAACAATGTCAACGAAGCGATTAGCATTTGCCCCATAAGTAGTTACCAACCTTAAGAGTTGATTGTATTGTGATGCAGACTTTGCCACCTTATGTGATTTGTATTGCAGCAGTTCAGAACGTGATAATTTGTTGGTTATATTCCTAGAAGTAGAAATGTTATGTGCTTTATAACCTCGATTGACAAATCGTTTGGATAAATCCACACTGAAATGAGAATAGTCTTCAGAAGAAGAACATATCCTTTTCATCCTCATAAATTGAGATTTAGGAATATTGCAGATGATGTGGCGTGGATGACAGCTCTCGGCATGTAACAAAGTGTTATATTGAGGAAATTTTCTATGAACTGACGTAGCTAATGTATTATCGCCAAGTCTAGTTACCAAAACATCCAAAAACACAATACATGCACGTTCCATAGTAGCCGTAAATTTAATACCAAAAGAGCTGTCATTAAGATAAGATACAAATTGATATAGTTCTTCCTTGTTGCCACGCCACAACATCCAACAATCATCCAGATATCTCCTCCAGATGTCAAGATGTGGTAAAAAAATGTTGTGTTGATTATCGTATATAAATGTGGCCTCGTAATAACCCATAAAAAGGTCTGCATATATGGGTGCAAACGAGGCCCCCATTGCTGTTCCATTGATTTGCCAATAAGCTTTACCATGGTAATAAAAAATATTTTTCCGTAACACAAATTCAGTAAGTTTGGTCAAAAAATTGTTAAACTCAGTTGAATATAACTCTGATTTGTACAGCCAATATGATACAGCAAGAATGCCTAAATCATGGGGGATACTAGTGTATAGTGAAGCCACGTCTAAAGTACACAACCACCACGAAGATTCTAGCTGTGATTCTTTAACAGTGTTAAGGAATTCAGTAGTATCCTGAATCCGTGACCTAATTTGACTCAACAATGGTTTTAAATATTGTGTAAGAAAGGCTGACAAGGGTTCTGTTAAAGAACCCCGGCCAGAAACAATCAGCCTACCAGGGGGATTAAGTGCATCTTTATGTATTTTAGGTAGCAAATACAAGTATTGTGGAATAGGTTCCTCCACCTTCATTTGTTTGGCTACCTGTTCACTAATCACCCCCTGGTTGACCGCTGCGTCTAAGAACCCATCAATCTCTTCCTTAAATTTTAAAGTAGGATCAATATTTAATTCCATGTAAAAGCTAGAATCAGATAATTGATGCAAGACTTCATCTATATATGCTTGATGGTCCATAACCACAATAGCACCCCCTTTATCGGCCATGGTAATAACTATATTTTGATTGTTTTTAAGCTCCAACAAAGCCTGTCTTTCTGCTGCAGTAAGATTATTGAATTGTGGCTGATACACATTAGCAAAATGTAATTCCTTCATTATACACTCCCTAAAGATCGAAACATGTTTATTCATTGGTGGAATAAATGAAGATTTTCCAAATCTGAAATCAGTTGATCTTTGAGAGGTATCGCTGTCTGCAAAAAATATTTTAAGGTTTAGTAATCTACAGAAATCATTGACATCCTGTAATAAATGATTTTCCGAAACAATGGAACTTGGGACAAAATTCAATCCTTTATTGAGCAATGCTATGTGTGTAGGCGAAAGAACAATAGAAGATATGTTATGAACATTATTTTCTATTTCACCATTTGTTGCAATAGATTTTGTAATGTTGGTGTAGTTAAGCCTGGATCTATGTTTTCTGCCCCCCCTCCTCCTACCCTTGAATCTAAAGGGGGCAGTTGTCTTCTTTTGGCTGCTGGGGACACCTGGCGTGAAGATGCTTCGCCATCAGTAGCCGAAGAAGTTTCCTCCTCTGCGGTAACATCAGATGAAATATTTTGATGTCTAAGAATTGACCTAGGCCGTTTTTTATTCACATTATGAGTATTCTTATGTTCACTAAATCTTACTGTTTTCTGACTAATGAAAGGTTTCCCTTTCTCGTAATCCATGAGATCACGATTAAATTTATTAATCTTGCGTTTCATGAGTTGTTTTTCTAGAATAGAAAGTTCTTTAGCCAAATCCGAAACATACTGGGAATAGAACTCTTCATGATTAAATTGTTCAGCCTCCACACATACATTTTGGATCTCTGAAAGATGACTAGTAATAGTTCTGTCATAATATTTTAACAAGCAATCTACAAATTGCATTGATGATGAATGTTGGGCTTCGGCCCAATCCTTGGATAACTCATTGTCTATATGAGCCACTGAAGGTTGCAAGCGCACTCTCAACCCCCTTGGTGTTATGTCTTTTGTTTTGTAAGCTTTGAACAGTTTCATGTGCCACACATTAGAACGCAATGTTTTCATCTGTCTACCAAGTTTTGTAAAAATAAACCTACACTTGTGTTGGTCATCCTCTATATGACTAGATGTATTGGGTCCAGTATTGGTAGTTAAGCCAAACACCTCTAAATTGTCTCTATTGGCCGATAGCCCATGTAGAATTCCACTCAAATCCATCATAAAATAATAAGCTGAGAATGGAAATAGTTATTCCAGCCTCTCTCTTGACAATTGGGACAATTGCAAATCTTTGAGACCTCCAAACAGATCAAATCTGTAATGGATAATATCCAAAAATGAGAGTTGTTAACTATTTAGAGTGTCCAAAATGGAAGTAATAAAGTAACCACCCATATATAACCAATTATTGAACCTCAATTACAATAAGCAGCCAATTCTCATTGTGAAAATAATTCACAAAAACAACTCACAATAAACATATTGATAGTGATGTCCACATATGGTAGACTTTAAGTTAAACATCCCATCTAGATGAAATAATGATGGTGTGTCTCAATTATGGTTCATTTATGTTAAGTCAAACTGTAAACAACAGTCCAAACCCTATTGCCAGGTCGACATGCGTCTCATCCTGGAATTCCAATATCAATAAATATCATTCTAAACACACCATAATTATTGGCCACAGTAAAGAGGTCTTATGTATTTAACAATAAAAATTTGTAATATGTTGTGGTAATTACACTCCCACTGGACACTTGAAAAAATCCAAAACATATAATACCAAATTGGTTCAAAATGACTACAATTCTGTTGGAGGTCCCACAAACTCAATGCCCAAAAGTCAATGTGGAGTGAAAAAACTATAATTAAATAATATATATCTTATGATTTATAAATGGCATTTGGCCAGACCCCATAGTATGACTGCATTCACCAATAAATATGTTGGAAAATGATCACAACGCTGTAATATAAATCACTATTGCCCTCATCATTATGCTCAAACCATAACTAAATAAAATAATAAAGGACCTAAACCAAAAAAATATACCTGTTACCTAATCTTAAACTGTGATCTTAAGGCCTAAAATATATGATGCAAAATGCAGGCCCAATAACCATGTGTGCCGTATCAATTGTTGTAATCACATATGAATAATGCTTAATTAAACATACCCCTATCTAAATATTCCAGTTAGTACAATACAATGATTGTCGTTTAGCTAATGTAAACAAAAACATAAGATATGAAAAACATAATGTTCACAAAAATTGTGAATCATATAGAAGAAAAAAATGTCCCAAATCTCAAAGGCAATATAGATGTATCAATAATATAAAGAAAAAATACAGTTTGTGATAGTCATATCTATCATTATGTGTAGTCCAAAGACGAATGCCCACAAGTTGTTACACGTACTTCCAACCAGTCACTCCGCACATAGCTGAAGCCCGCAAATTCTTTAAAACGTCCTTCCGGCCAGTCAACACAATCCGCTAGTCCCACAACCTAAAGTCCATAGTTTGATACATGTAAAAATGACCAAAATAAAGGACTAGTATAAATCCCATCTTACTAATGGCTAATTCGCTAGTACATAGGCCTCCATCCATGTAATATGAACTGTAGATGGTGAACGAATCCAAATAAGTTGTTAAATAATATATATGTAATGGCACAGTACCTTGTGAGAAACCATAATCCAAACTAATTGTCCAAAAAGCCACCAAACAACAAAAAATATTCAATGGTAAATGTAATGTCGATGAATTGGACAAGCCGACCGTTACATATTCACCAGACGATGAAGTCCAAGTCCTCTTGAACACGAACCCTCACAGGACAGTCAAAAAGAAAATAACAATTGCAGGACGAATGCAAAATGAATATACGACTCGAAAAAAATCACAAATGGACCCTCAAAATAATATGAGCAAAAGGCAAAGCCCAATAAAAAGCTGCTAGGTGAAGTGAAGCTGCAATCCAGGCGTCCCCAGCGTGAAAAGACGAACAGCAACAGCAATGCATGAATCCAAGTTACACGCACGGTCCCTCAAAGAAATTAGATAAACACACAAAAGTGGACCAGCCCGTAGAGAATTGCCAAATAAAAAGTATTTATTCCATCATAGTTCCATCATTCCATACAAAGTAATGGTAGTAATGTAACCATTACTGAAGCATACCGGTTTCGGCTTGTGTAAGCCTTTATCAATGCAAAGAAATGAGAAAAGTCAAAATCTCCACCATTTTGAACACTATTTATAGTGCAACTCTTAAAGGACCATGCCTCCAAATTTTCATATATATAAAATGAGTGAATTGAACATTCTAACTGAACAAATGACTGTCATAGAGAACCAAAAAACATATATATCAAAAAACATATCTATCCAAGAATATATATCAAAATCATACTAATATGGATAAATAAAAAATAAATAAATAAGTCGTGGTCAGGGCCTAGGCAAGGAATACAGTACAAATGAAAATCTTTATGAGGTATTTGCTTCCCACAAGTTATGCAATTATAAACTTTTACTGACATCAGAAAGGAGCAAGAAAAAGTTTCCCCAACAGAGTACTTAGCTTTAAGTTGAAGACTTCGGTTCTGAAATTTGAAAATGAAAATTTCAGGAATTGGCTGACTGGCACTTGCAAACTGCTTCTGCTTTAGGCACCGCATGACAAGAAAGACTGATGTAATGGCGTCGGCTGCATGTTTTATACTCCTAATGACCTGACGTCATGGAAGAAGGGACAGCAACCGACGCAGGACCCAAGACTTTGTTAATCAGGCCGACTGAGGGCAACCTGCCACCAGATTTCCCAAATGTAATGACTGCAACAGTGAAACACGAAGAACATCTGTATGGGATCCTGAGTTTGGGGATTCCCTATATCCTTGTTTAGTAGGTCCATGATAATGCATTCCATAGCTTTGCATATCAGACTGGTCAGGCTAATGGGGCAATAGTTCTCAGGGTCTGTAGTTGCTCCTCCTTTGTAGAGAGGGATGACTGTAGCAGTGTGCCATTCAGTAGGGGCAAAGCCTGAGGTGAGGCTGTGATTGAATAGGGCACGCAGGTGAGGTGCCAGTTCACTCTGTAGTTCATGCAGAACACAGCCAGGGATAGTGTCAGATCCCATAGAAGCTGTATAGTAATACTGGATGCCTGGCAATCTACTGATATTGTGATTGGTCCTATGTGGGGGAGAGGGGTAAAGTTGGCACTGAATCTGTTTGTCAGTATATTGGCAATATCTGTTGGCTCATTATAGGAGGTACCATTGTGCAGTAGCTCAGAGCAAATCTGGATATTGCTGTGGAGATTCTTTACATGACTATAGAAGGCCTTGTGGTTGTCTTTCCTATCTGTTGCAATTCTGTTTTCATAGCTAGCTTTAGAGGATTTGATGAGGGATCTCAACTTTTTGTTGGTAAGCCTTTCCTGAAAGGCCTTAAGCCATTGCTGAAAAGATAATAAAGGCTGGTACTTTCCTTTCTGGTGAAAATGAGTGTAAGAAAAGGTGTTGCCTTCCCAATGTTCTTTTTCTCTTTTTCTGTTTTTGGACAGTCATCTTCCAGAACTTTATTGTACTTCTGTGTCCTTTTAAATACAAGGAATTATGACAGACTTTAACTGGCATTGGAAACGTAAATCTTCTATGGTCTTTGTAAACGTACTGGTGTCTGCTGAGGGTAAGGGTAGCCTTGCACTACCTCACTTTGAATTGTGCACTTATGCTGTCCCACTTTAGTAACCCTTACTGGAAAAAAATGCCACCACTACCAACTTACAGAGCAATGGAACTGACTTTTATGATCATGCAGCTACATAAAACTAGGATGGGGTATGTGATTCCTGAGGTCTTAAAATTTGGTTTGGGAAAAGATACTTGGACAGTATATATTATTTATGGGACAAGATCTGAGCATTCTTGAGGCATAACACTGTGACTTCATTTATTTTATGGAAGAACCAGGCTGAGCTCAGTTTTGTTCACTATGCAGATTGTGTATCTCACACACAAACCAGTTTCAAATCTTATCAGGAAGGTATTATTAATGTGAAAAAAGCAGAACTGACATTTAGGTAATTTCTGCAGACGCAACCCATAGATATAAAATATCATCCATCTGTAAGGCTTCCAACACCAGTTGGCAGTTTGGAATAAGTGACCTTTCTGTCATGTCTTAAGAGGTGGAACTTATATCTATACATACTCTCCCTTTGCTTCAAATTGCTTTATGTCAAATCATAGGTTAGCTGTGACAAAAAAATGAAGCATGGAATATTGTTAAGGGAATCAGCATAGGAGTAGAGATGTGGGATAAGATTATTACCTTCTGACAATCTATTATGTTTAATCCACACATTGCCTTAATGCATCTTAAACTGATCTACATATGGCATCACTAAACAGTGAAGCCTAGTAGTAAAAGCAATTCTTAAACAGACAGGTGCTGGTTATGATGAAGGCTAGAGTAGGCTACTTCTACCTTGTATAGGAATGTCTACCTGTTAGTGATATTTATTCTAGGGTCATAGAGGCCATGGAATGGCCACTTAAAATTAGAGTTCCTCGAATAAAAAAGATTGTTCTTTGGTTCCCATGTAATAGTGTCCTGCAGAGGCACATGAACAAATCAACCCCTCCCCAAAAAGATATAGTTAAGACAGCTTCCTCTCATAGTGAAAGCAGTTAAGCTAGAAAACTGGAATGCAAGACTCAGTTCTGCATGTATATATATATATATATATATATATATATATATATATATATATATATATATGGGTCTACTTCAGAAGATTGACAGACTATTTGATCGAAATTCATTTGGTCGACAGCTTATTTGGTCGACAACCAGTATTCAAGGCACTTAACAGGGATTTGCCCCCCTCCCCAATGTTGTGCGACCCTGGAGTTGTTATATATAGTTAGGGGGTGTGTGGGGTGTAGTTTTTCTTGTATTTTCATGCTTTTAAATGAAAATAGGTGGGGGGATTCACACCCCCAATGTGGGGGGTTTTGCCCCCCACACTTCCCTAACTATATATATTAACTCCGAGGTCACACAACATTGGGGAGGGGGGCAAATCCCTGTTTAGTGCCTTGAATACTGGTTGTCAACCAAATGAATGTCGATCAAATGGTCTGTCGATCTTCTGAAGTAGACCCATACATATATATATATATATATATATATATATATATATATATATATATATATATATATATATATATATATATATATATATATGGGTCCTATTTGTATTGCCAAAAGTATGGTTCATCGAACCTTACTTTATTGAACATACTTAAGCAAAAAGTTTTGTCGAAAATGCACTTTCGCTAAAGAAAAAAAAAACATATTGTTTTCATGTACCATTAGTTGTACCTCAATGTCTACTGTTGATGAACAACTAAGGAAACTCCTGTTGAGATCATGGTACAGTGGGGATAAGAGAATATTCCTTTTTCCCCACTGTAGAGCAATCTCAGATTGAGAATAGTAAAGTAGGGGGTGTGGGGGGGGGTGCAGGGGAGCTTGCCCACTGCATAATACTGTTTAGTTTTTATGTTTATTTTTTATTTTTTTTTTTTTACATTTTATAGTGTTTTTCTGCAAAAGTGCATTTTCGATATAATACACTTTTGCGGAAGTGTATTATCGGAAATATGGTTCGATTAACCATATTTTCATACAATGTAGACCTATATATATATATATATATATATATGTGTGTATATATATATATATATATATATATATATATATATATATATATATATATATATAGAACATATAGATATGTCTGGATCTTTGGATCTACTTTGGAAGCTCAAACTTTCAAAATATTGAACTTCATATGGTCGATACCATAACAATGAAGTTTTGAAAGTTTCAAACTTCAATAAAAAAAAAAAATAATAATTTTTTTTACGTTTATGCAGGGGGCAAGCCCCCCCCTTCACTCCCACACTCTCTGCTAATTAAATATTCAAACTCTGAGATTGCATTACAGTGAAGAGAACTGTATATTTCCCATTCTGCTACTATCTCGATTTGTCACTGTAATCACCCTACTTGAATTTCTTCCCTAAATTTTATACACTGTGGATAATCCAGTTTTTTTTTCTTTCTTCCATTTTCTATCTGTTTTTGTTTTGTTTCTATCCTCATATTTCTCTTACTTGTACTATATGTTAAATTTGCTAATCTACTTTTTTATATTTTGTAGTTATCTATTTTATTATGGATTTATATTGTCTATTTTTCTGTGGAGCTTTTCTCCCCAGGCCTTCATTAAAAAAGGGCACTAGTTCAGCCAGACTATTCCAGTTAACCAATGGCAAATAAATAAATAAATACAGCAATCTCTATTTAAACCGTTTGAAGTTTCAGCACTTCAGTCTTATGGTATCAACCATATGAAGTTTGAAGTTTTGACTCTGTCTCTCTCTCTCTCTCTCTCTCTATATATATATATATATATATATATATATATATATATATATATATTTATATGTGTGTGCATGTGTGTGTGTGTGTGTGTATGTGTGTGTATCATCAAACACAGAACATTTGAAATGCCAACCCTCAACAAAACAATCATTTAATATCGAATCTAAAATGATTTAAATCAACAAAAGTTAAAAATCATTTTTGCAGGGAGGCAAGAACACCTGCACACCCCCTGAAAGTTATATATACCAACTCCCAGATTATACAACACTGTGTGAAGGGCAAATTCTACACCACAATCCCAAACAACAAGCTGATGGTAAAAACTCCATTGAAAACAATGTTCATTCATATGAGATTTTGCTATTATTTGCAGCCTGAAAACAACATTGCACATATTAGCGTTCAATATTTCAAACAGGAAGTATATTTAAACACACTTGTGTGTGTGTGTGTGTGTGTGTGTGTGTGTGTGTGTGTGTGTGTGTGTGTGTGTGTGTGTGTGTGTGTGTGTGAGAGTGTGTGTGTGTGTGTGTGTGTGTGTATATATATATATATATATATCAAACATGCCACGGTGTTGCAGCAGTTAGCGTTGTTACCTCACAGCTAGAGGTTCTCCCATTCGATTCTCTGTGGAGCGCCTTTTGTGTGGAGTCTGCATGTCCTCCCTGTGGTCGAGTGACGTTTGAAAGACATGCAGGTAGGCGCATGCGTGAATGGATGTGCCTTCTTTGAAGGTTGGGCATTGGGCTGGCAACTCGGCACCATAAAAATCCACTGCCAATCATTAGTGAACTGGAATTCCGTTGTGGTGACCCCTAACCAGGAAAAGCCGGAAGACACAGAATATATACATACATATATATATATATATATATATATATATATATATATATATGTATATAGATATATATATATATATAAATAAAATATACATACATAATATATATATATATATATATATATATATATATATATATATATATTCACATGAAAATGACTTTGTAAATATCAAAAAATAAAAAAGAGAAACGACATAGGTGAAACTGTTGTTAAGCACTTGCATTCTGTAATATTATCAGAACTTCATCATATTTATCATCGTATTCAATACTCTGATTGTTATACATAGAGTATATATATATATATATATATATATATATATATATATATATATATATATATGCACATGAAAATTACTTTGTAAATATCAAAAAATAAAAAAGAGAAATGACATAAGTGAAACTGTTGTTAAGCACTTGCATTCTGTAATATTATTAGAACTTCATCATATTTATTATCGTATTCAATAGTCTGATTGTTATACATAGAGTATATACATATATATATATATATATATATATATATATATATATATAGAGAGAGAGAGAGAGAGATAAAAAAATTAATGCATACTTTGTAGGTAATTACAATACTTCACAATTTTCACAATTTTTAGATCACTGGAATAGTTTTCTGTTTTTCTTGTAACAATACAATTTGAGATTTGTGAGGTGGAATTATTATGACAGGATTGTAGAAGCTGAATTTAAATCTGATCTTGGTTGATGTGCATGTGTTTTTCAGTTGTATCGTATACTATAAGAAAGGTTTCCTTAAAATATGGTGGAGCTAATGTCTACAGTGATCTACAGATAAGGTCTTAAAGCTGGAATGGTAATCTTCGATAAATTATGTACCCAGTAATCCATGTATAATTGTCAGAAAGTTTTATAAAAAATGACAACAGGGTTTTGAAAATACCTTCTTTGATAAAGCTACTACAAATGGGTTGCATGGGCATTTTCCAATGACAGTTTTGCATGATAAACTGTACTTAGTTTTCATATATCACTTCTCTAGTATGGAGAATACATGTCCAGACTATATCTGTACTGAGTTGTTAGTACACAAAAATCGCACATAATTTTTTCATATAAGTAACAGGTTTTTCCACTGGTTAGTATAAATGCAGTGGCATTTTTGTCACTGCATGTATACTATCCTACCCAGCCCACCAAATATAGACCCACATACAATGAAATATATAAAATGAGGATAACGTCTTGATCATGCCTTTGTAGCAAAAAATCACAGAGTGTGTTCTACAGCTTTGTCACAGCATAGTTTCTGTACAAAATTAAAAAAAAAAGTTTCAGACAATCTGAAAGATATGGTATTGTGTTTGCACATGTCACAAGTACATCTACATTGTCATTAGTGTGCTCACTTTTGTTACATTCAGTTCACATATTCACATCAGATATAGTCTGGCTAAAAAATAGTAAATATCAGAATCATAACTTTAATGTGTTCAGCTAGTATAAACTGAAAACTAAAAATAATGTTTATTTGTTTGGAATATATAATTTAAAACAAGCACAGCTTATACATCTAGCATCAACAAATCACTGTTCCCACTCTTGCAGATGGTACAGCAATGCAGGCACTCATTACACCCACCTCACACATACAGATAAATGCATATATCTGATGAATGGTCATCAATAAGCTAAAAAAAACAATCTTTGCTTATCATGTGCAGATGACTCCACACTTTTACATGCTCTAGGAATAAATGAAAAAAGGAAAGGATCCTTTCCATGGCCTTGCAGATCAGGCTAGTTAGGCTGATGGGTCTATAATTTCCTGGACTGGTGGATGCTCCATCTTTGTGCAAAGGGATGACAGTGGCTGTCCTTCACTTGGCTGGGATGAAGCCACTAATCAGGCTTTGGTTAAACAGGGTGCCTAATGGTGCTGCAAGTTCTTGCATGAGTTCATGTAGGATGCAGCCTGCAATGTTATTGGGTCTCATGGAGATTGTTTTTTTTTTCTCCTTTGGGAGGGCAGTGATGTCTTGCCCCCTAGAGATAAGAGGAGGGGTGCAGGTGCTGGGGATGTCCTGATTGACTTATGGGGGAGACAGAGGGTTGAAGTTTTCACTGAAGCTGACTGCCAGCAGGTTCGCTATATCTATGGCATTTGTGTATGTGGTGTCCTTGACCACCAGTTCTGAGCAGATATGGGTGCTTCCTTTGAGATTGTGGACATATGTGAAGAAGGCCTTATGATTGTGTTCAGTAGATGTGGCCAGTTTGCTTTGGAGAATTTCACTAGTGCTCTTATTTGCTTGTTCAGTCTAAGGAGAGATTGCTCCCACTTAGGCGCCTGTTCCTTCTTGGTCCTGGGCAGCATTTTCTTCCTTTTATTATAGAGTTTATTTATTGCAGATGTCCACCAGACAGGTTTATTTTTCTATGAGTAGGATGATTTTGTCCTGGGGGTATTCCTGAGTCCATGCAGCTATATAAATGCTTATATAAATGCTTGTATAGTACTTTGGTGTAGGTTTGGACATATGTGGCAGTTTTTATGGAGGGGGAGGGGGCTGTGAAACTGTTTATACCTTCCCTCAGGAGGTTGTAATCAGCTTTGGAGAAGTTTTTTGTTTGACCCTAGCTGGGGTGGGGTCGGTGGAGAGTGTGATTTCGAAAGTAACCCCTTTGTGGTTGGATCTTACCAGGGAGGATGACACTGTAGGGATGCTGCAGTGATTACTCCTGTTGGTTAATACCACATCCAAGATATTATGGGATATTGGGACTTTAGCCAAGTACTCTTCCTATGCATCTATGAACATAGAAAGTTCAATTGTATCCTAGGTACAGCTACAGTGTGATCGCACAGCATCACATACATTCCAGTACATCACATTAGTATTACTAACTGGCAGTTTCATGAACACATATGCATGAATGTCAGGATTTTATGGGAGTATAAAATTTTCCATGGCAATATCAGGGTGACACATGTCTTGGGTTTGACATGTGCTGACAGAAAATGTGCTCCATGTATTGTTTGGTATGTGAACAGTATCACAGAGACAGCTTCTGTGCTCATTGAAGCTAGAATTTGCAGTGCTGGAGTTTTTGTGCACATGGGCATAGCTGATACATTGCTATGAGTCTCACATAGTGCTGTATCACACTGCTCACTTCTGAACTCACACGTTAATTGCAGATGCTGCATACAATATCAACTGTTGTTAAATGCAGCAGAGGCATGCAACAGACAGCTGTGTGTAGGGAATCCACTTATACCAGTGTTGTTTTTAAGTGTTGTTATCCATATGGCCAATACCTATGTCATTCAGGGATGCTTTATTCAAGTGTATCACTTTTGCAACAGTGATCTCCCACACATCCTGTTGTCCATATATAAGTATTATTTGTGATGCATAATCATTAGGAGTCAACAGTCATGACCAATAATCTTCAAGGTGTTCTACAAGATGCATGCATGATATGTCTTTCTGAGATACACCCACTAAATGCACAGCTAATTGAGAACACTGACGACAGAGTTACATTCTTGATGGTGTGGATTGTGGCTTATCTGTCATGCAAACCTTTCAACTGGCCAGGATTGCCCCTAAGTTAAACTACAGGTGTAACACTGTCCCTCTTAACACCTCCAAAAAGTGGTTATTTTTAAGGAAGATGTGTTGAATTCCTTTTATAGACTACTGACAAATCATTGCAGTTGTACAAGCGTGTCCCTACAGAACACGTATAATAAATTATAATTGCATGCTTTATATCAATGCAATGTCATAGATTAATGGTGGCATTATTTTAAAATTGTCCATGATTGTGCCTGCTTCTCTCTAATGTTGTCCATGAGTCTATTGCTATGTGTCCCTGATTGGTTGAGAGTTATGCTGACATTTCAGTTAAATTCAAGGAACTCATTTTGCATGCGTTCACAATATGTACATATCCCTATTGTATATACCATCCTTGCTAAATGTCCTCTCCAGTGATCATTTCAGGATGTTTATGTCACAACCAATAACCTCCATTGTTATGTAACCTTGTGTGACAGTTACATAGTATACTATAATGTGTTATGATATAAGCATACTCACACAGAAGGAGTAACCAGCATTACAGACAGTGCTATGTACATATTTAATTAATGTTATGCTACTGACGTTTTGGAGTATGTGTACATTGCCATGCCCTTAGATGGTATACATTATCATGTTTCACATGTCCTCTTCCTCTTTCTTTATTCTTAACATTCATGCCTGTGGTCCATTTCAATGTGCACACTTCCTCAGACTAATGTATTTATACTGCATTCTATGTACCCTTCATGATCACCACAAATCCTTTATAACAGTGTGCCAAAACATGTTTTAGTGTACATTGCGCTGAGTACACTTTTCTGTAATGTGTTACTACTGCATTAATTGTATTAATTTTAGCCGTGGTGATTATTGTCTCTGTCTGCATAATTTCACAGAGCGAGTTTGCCCATAAGTAAACTTGTCCGCATTTTCTATATGCCTTCATGCTGCTCCAGAAGGCTTCCTGGCTGGCCATGAAATGTCACTGGTATCTGTATAAGTGCAATGTGTGCATATGCAATTAGCACTCCAGCTCATCACACAATCACATACACTCTGTTTAGGTTTAGTGCAAAGCCTACAGAGTTTATTGAATCCCTTGGGTTGTCTTCTATGAAAAATTTTACATGAAAATTTGAAAGGAGATATATGTATTTGTATGTGGGGATAAACTAATGTTAGTCTTACAGTTAAAAGCTGACAAAATGCAACATTTCCAAAGCTCAAAGTTTAAATTACAAACATGTTTAGCTTTTGCCTTCAAATTAACATATATAAAGGCTATACAAATGTGAAACTTTGGGCCAAAAAATACAGTGCACTTCTATACATAAGTGAGGTATGTGTTCTTTTAAATGTGGAATCAAAGCAATGTCAAAAAATTACTTTTAGTTAAAATTCAAGATGTACCTCTTTCTTAATTTTTTATGCTAAGTACACATTCTAAAAGCAATTCATTTGCACCTTTTAATAGTAAAAGTGCCTAGAAATGTTATACATTAACCCATATTGGTTATATAGCTGTCTATATACTCAAATCCCTAATGGGAGGACAAACTTCTTGAAAAACACACTTTCTCCAGATTTTTCTCAAACAATATCATATTATTTATTTACTTTTTTATTTTACTAGACAGGTATTATTTGACTGAATCTTTGAAAAGCTAATGTTGACTGATCAGAGCTATTAGTTGCAGACAGAAAGTGCATTCTGATTGTGAATTGACATATAGCTGTTTATATAATCTAATAAAACTTTGGACCAGATCTAGAAAACTTTCTTGCAGCATGCTTAATGAATTTTTGTGAAGGCCACATCCAGGCTATGTGTTACTCTGTAACACATGTACCATAATTCAGGGGCAGGCAGCACAGATAGTTTGGGTATAGTATATGCTAATGGCCATATAAGGACATGGTAATGAACAACATTCTTAGAATGAGCATCTCAGGCTATGAAAATTTACCAAAAACAACACAGCCAAGTGATTTGTAAACATATAAATCCCTTGTAATGGACGTATGCCTGTTGCATTTTTTTGTTCCCCTTCTGCTTCATTCTCTCTGGCATATCCCAGTGCCCACATCCAGGTCTACCAGCATCCCCTACAACCCTCAGATTATCTGTGTTCTAAGCTTGAGGGCTGATATGGAATCTAAACATGTCCTGTGGAGTGGTGTCATTGACTGCTTCCACTGGAGCATTTTTTTCATTTATAACTTACCGAGTGACCCCTCCCCTTCCATGCATTCACCTGTTATGCTTGAGGGCTACTTCTCTCTATGGACAATGTCACCTCACAGGAAAATCCTAGAAGGATGCAACCCCCCCCCCCCCCTGGATTGGGCAGCAATCCCTGCAAGTACCCCAAACACCCAAGCTGCTAATCAAACCCAGGTCATCTGTGTCATAATTAGGTTTTTATTCATCTACTCCATGGTGCTGAATATGCCCATGGTATATTTGAACTAAGATCAATGTTTATATTCAGAGTAAGGGAATTGTGAAAGAATGTTATAGGTTGCTACACTTTTACTAAATGTGTATCTACAAAAGGCTGTTATTGCCACTGTTTTGCCTCACTGTGCATGCCATCATCCCTCATCAAACCTTGTTTAAGATTTCATGTACTTACTGACACTGTGGACTAGTATTGTATGGATAGGGACACTATTCAAAAAGCTATGTACATGTTGGCTCAAATACAGCCACATGAGAGTTGTGGACTGCCTATCCCAGTAGTTTCTAAGGTATGTGTAGCTTTATGCATATTAGGTACAGGAACTTTTACAGACCTACTGGGTCCTTGTTGTGGCTATCTCCAGCATTTGCCTCAAGAATACTGCATCAGAGTCTCAATGCCATGCTTCTGTATCTATGGGGTCATATGGGGTTCCCATGTAGCACACAGAAAATCTACAACACCAAGCAGGATTTCAGTGATATAGCCCATTATTCTGAGGTTCTGGGGCCACAGACTGTACCCACATTGAAATAAATGACCCACCTGGTAAACTGGAATGTATGTGAACCACAAATGGTATCACTCCATTATCTTTCATGTGGTCTGTAATGCCCAGGGCATCATCTAAAATGTCTGTTCTGGCCATTTAGGCTGGCATTATGACTGTCACATATAGCACACCTGTGAGGTGTAGCAACATTTTGCAAAGGGTGACTTCCTTGGGGCAATTTTGTTTTGAAGCTGGATATGCTCAGGAACCCAAGCTCATGACACCCATAGGAAAGCCACAAAATCAGTAAGCGGAAGTGGTACAACCATGCTCATTGGAAAACAAGGAATATTATTCAGCGTGTGTTTGGGATGCTAAAGGCAGTGGTGGTGCCTTGCAGTATAACCTTGACACATGTGCAAAAGTAGTGTCAGTGCATGCAATGTCACAAAATATACTTAGGAGGCAGTTATAGCAAGGTTGAAACTTAAAGGAGCAGTGGTTTCCAGTACTCTAGACAGTCAAAGCTGAGTCAGATAAGGAGTCAGTGGAGGAGTCAGCAACATGGGATGATAATGCCAGATGGAGGTGGGAGCAGTATGCTATGGCACTGTGTAAAGGCAGTGGCTTGCACATACCTTCTGAATCTAGCATGCATGAGTAGTGCAGCAAAACTGGTGCATGCAAAACCAACTTCAAGTTGTGCTTACCCATGCACAGACTGGCCATGTTGAGCATCAGACATAGGTGATCTAAGTAGTAATGTCTGACGCTCACTATGGTCAGCCTATGTAACATCAGACATGCATAATCTAAGTAATAATATAGAAAGGGCAGGGCACAGGTATCTTTAATTGAACAAGTGGAGAAGGTAGCAATTTAGTGGGTGTCTTTCACATGGAAATGTGTAAGTGCTGAGGTTTATTAAAGTATAATGTGATTTGTCTTTTGCATTTCAGTCTGTGTTTGTGTGAGGCATTAAAGGGTCTTGTTAAAGCGAAGTGTCAGTGGAAGTTTGCGTGTCTGTGTGTGATGATGGAGGCTGTTGTGGTATAACTGTGGTTCTTCTGGGACACAGCCTTAATAATAGTTGTAGAACTGCAAACTGTTGTGCTGGATATGTTCCAGGTATGCATGGACGAGGTTTCAATGTCTTTGCATGTGTGACATCACCACTCTGGGCCAGCAATCAAGGAGCTTGAGCCCTTACCACTGGCACTGGAGAGAGACATTCACTTGGAAAAAAAATGGATACACCCAGTATTTCCAGATGCAACTCTCTGTGTCAACCACAATTTCCCTTAAGAGCACACAAGGAACACACTCAGTCTGGGTTTCTCTATCTGTCTCCATCCAGGTCCCCACAGACATTCCCCACTGGTACAGCTATAGCTGGCACACTCACACTTTGAGATTTAATTTTCACACACATTTTATTTTATTTTATTTTATTTTATTTTATTTATTTGCAGTTGATTAACCAGGATAGTCCATTGGGCCAAAAGAACCTGTTTTCAATGGAGTCCTGGGGAGAAAAGCTCCAAACACAGATTACACAAAGATTACAGTGATTTACATTTTAACAATTTCTGGTTATAAGATAGAACAAAAAATACCGAGGTTACAATCAAAAATAAAAAAAGGAGAACATTGCTCTAGTAGGATTAAAAATAAGTAGTTAAATGCAGTAGGCTTAGAGTTTGCTATATGCAAATAAGTTGTTTACTAGATGCAAATATGAATTTGCTATCTGGAATTTAAGAGATGGAAGACACACACGCATACATATATACACACACACAAACACACACACACACACACACACACACACACACACACACACACACACACACACACACCTGGGAAAGGCTGCCACAGATTTACTAGCTATGTCTCCTTCTGCCTAGACACCCCAAATCTAGCTGCTCTAAGGATCTCACAAGGGTACCCAATTATACTGAGTGAAATTAATATTAATGCAAATAGTAGTTTGACCAACAGCAGGGCTGTCACCAAATATATGTAAATACTGTCAGAGATTAAAATATTCTCTAAAAGACCAGCCGCAATGAAAAGTTTAAATATATTTTATAATAAATAATAAAAGAACACGAACATTTTAGATATCTATTTACAATAAACACGAGTTTCAATCACAGGAAATAATAAAAAAATAACAGGTGGACAGGTTCACACAGTTAAAGAAAAAAACAATACTTAACTAATCTCACTATATTTTCCTGACTAATCTAAAGCATTATTATTCCCTGGTTACTTACTAGAACAAGGCAAGATGAAGTAGGTGAGAGATCCTTGTTTGTCAGTTTATAAAAACTGAGTGCTCTGAGACTTCAGTCTCACCTAGTATTAAACATTATTTTTAGTGATGGATTACAGAATGACATCACAGACATCTGTTCATTTGACTTCAGTTTCCCATGCTTTCCCCTTGGCTAAAAGCTGTCAGGATTTAGCACCTACTGAGCTTTAGTAACATCTGCTGCAGCTCCTGGAAGTCATGAAACAATTTCAAACCTCCAACCTTCCAGAGAAGTAATTAGTCCACCCCAATTACAATACAAAAGGCTTCCTAGTACAGAATTTTTGTCTCTGACTGCATTATGGACTGTAAGATAACATATTTGTGGCCTAATCCCAGTAATTTAAGTTCTTACTATTTTTCAAAGTCAAGTGGTTTGAGATTAACCTCTTCTCTTCCAGTATCCTCTGTTACAATGTATACATTTCAACAGTTACAGCAATGCATGTATATTTCTTTTATTATCCAGCAGGGAACACTTTTGGTACATTTTTAAAACAAGCAGCTTTACAAATACATTTTTCAACACAAGCATCTGTAAAAATCAGTTTGATATTCAAATAACATATAATTCTTAATTAAATTCTAGCTAGCTGTACTGGCATATGTTACACAGCAACTGCCCTACTTCTCCTGGCATAGGTGACAATACCTCACATCATCACAGCATGCATCCACAAATCGGTGCTGGCTCTGCCAGGAATTGTACTGACTGTACCATGTCCCTGGTCTGATTCTGGTTTGTTACAAGTCTGTGAAAATGTCTACTATGAGACCTGCCACATCCATGATTGCCATGACTACAGGGACATATTTTCTTGTGGAAGTGCTAACACTGCAAGGGTATGCACAGTCATAAAGGCTACCATATATGGAGGTAGAAGTGGACCAGCTTCATGGATGACACCTAACTCCTGGCAGGTGAGCTTGACAGGACATGGCACTTTCTAGTAAGTGACTGAGTCTATCCAAGCAAGTAAACATATGAGAAATACAGTCCCATAAATCATCTTATATACCAGGCATTACACTCACTAACTCTGCCATGGTTATGTTGGTACTAATCTGTGCTTCATGATGGCACTCCACATACTCTGAGCTGCAGTCACTGACACACCAAATTCATGGGAAGGGTGCTAACCATGTCTCCTGTAAGCACCACTATCTGTCTCATGTTCACCTCTTTGTATGCTAGTGCAAAGGGCAGATTCCAGCATGTAACTACTGGGGAATGCCACTGTTGAATTACTGCTAGTGCCCCCATTAACCTGTCTTTCATATTTGCTGAGCATCTCATGGGTACCCACAGGCATAGAGACTGTGTCCTTGGTCCGTGAAGGGGGAGCAGTGGTCATATTTTATGTGCCCAAAACACACTCTGTTTGGATTTCCTGACTTTGTCAGCTTATCCTTACTATCATTAGCAGAGGGGACAAATCTTCCAATATCAGTTACAGTCCAGCGTAATGACACTGGAAAAAGAATCATCTGCAATTACACCAAAGCACAATTTTCTGTGTAAATATGACTCAGCACCAGAAATATACATGAAACTAAGGTGCATGGATATTAATATTAAAAACGTCAATATTATAAATGCATACCTTGTGCAGATGGCCTTAGAGAAGGAATCCTTGATCCTTGTGTATGCCATAAATCAGACAGCTTACTTATCTGGACAGTGAGTAAGGAGTTCAGGGGACTTACAGGTACTCCTATTATACAGAAAGATGTCTGTATACTTGCGTTGTCTCCAGCAGATTGTCTTCTGGTCACTCAAGCTGTGCTGCAACATTCCTCCTTCTTAATGAAAAGTGGTTTACTTGTGGACCCCACAAACAATGTAACTACCTTCCTGTGCTAAGCATTCACCTCTTAGTTCAGTGCCAGATGTTGTGTCAGTTGCCATGTGACACACCATCTTATAACTAGAATTGTGGCCTCAAACAGAATTAATGTTTGCCACCATATTTTGCCAGGCATAGTCCTAGCAGGTTTGGTTAGCAGCATAGGTTCATAGGTTCATAGGTTCATACTAGGCTATCTGCCCAAGGGCATTTATAAGCCTAGCCCATAGTTATGTGGCTTTCGCCACCCCTTTAGTTTGAATAAAAACTATGCCTATCATTTTGCTGTGCCTCTGTCAAGCAGTGACACTGAAGTAATCCCTGGGGTATATCTGCAATCTCCCATCCATTGGTCAAGATTCCTCTTGAACAAGGCCAGAGAGGTGCTCTGCCTCACATGTACCGGGATTTTGTTCCACAGCATAGGGAGTCTCTGGGTGATGAATCTGTCCCTCCAGCACGTTCTATTTATAACCGTGTCAAGGTTTAAGTCTCCCGCCCTTGTGGTCACAAAGAAATCAATAATATTAATAAAGCATACATCCCTTTACATGGACAACTCATCCAATGGCAGAGGCAAAATACTGTATAGCAAGTAAAACTCTCCAGATTGTAAAAGTTACTTTGACATCCATTTTACAGAATAGCCTACACAGTAATGTAGCAGACGTGCTCTTTAAAAGGCACTTTCATCTATTTGACCAACAATCTAAAAGCAACATGGTTCTATAAGCAGCAGCAAATTGCCATCACATCAAGCACATGTTATTCCATGACTGAAATGCTGTATTTTTTTGATAATGATCCCACTATCCAAGCTAATCCTAGCCCCCAGATCACATATTAGTTAAAGAAAAAAAAATATATAAAATCTCCTGTAATAATTAAATAATTAAAGAAATGCTGGCTCTAATTCTCTATCTTACTTAGAAACCCATAAACAAAGAAGGAAAAAAATACATGTTCATTCTTCTTAAAACAACCTCCTCAACCATGTAGAAAAGAGTTACAGAAAAATTGTAGTAAACTTTTATCCTGGTACAGTCATGTTCATGGGTTCATAGGTTGTTACTATGATAAAGACCACTAGGGCCCTTATAAGCCTAGCCATGCACCCCATACTATTTAGGTCCCAAATATCATACCGGGGGGCATTTAAGTAAGCAGGTAGCTAAGGATTTGTGGGGGCGGGGAATTAGTTTGGATAATACTTTTCCTATTGATGGCCTCTGTCCATGAGGTTATGGGGGCCAGACAAGAAGTAAATTTATGATTTCCCATCAGTTTGTCAAGGTTTTGTTTAATTGTGTTTTACATGGAAGGGGAACCTATTTAGTAGTGCCGGGATCCTTTGGGATACATATCTGCCTCTGTGACATGCCCTGATTATGCCACAACTGTTTCAGATTCCTGGATCTAGTGTTTCTGGTGTTGTTTGTTTTGCACATGCACAACAGGTCCATCAGGGCTGGGTCTTCATAAGCCCTGTAATCCAGGCAAAGATATCTTTAAGCAGCCTGTAAGAGAATGATTACAGAGACAGAGCCTTTAAGTGATAAATTTAGGGCAGGGTATCCATGACCTGAATTCTTCTGGTGAAAAATCTTTGTAGGCATTCCAACTGTTGCAAGTACCTGGTTTGATACATTGCAGTCAGGGCACTGAATTCATTAATAGGTCTGATATGGGCCAAATAGAGTATTACTACAACTTCCTTGGAAATGGATGCC
>NC_056735.1:445852063-445864563 GCF_019279795.1 Protopterus annectens | reverse complement strand
GTGTATGTGTGTGTATATACATCTTGCCATATACTTGAACATGTGACTCTGTGACTCAAAATGTTAAGGTTGTGCTTCCACATTATAACGATGGTAGTGGGTTCAGATTTATCCTAACCTGTGGGTTCTGATAATTTTTAACTTGAGGGGTCATTTTTTCAGTATAGCAACTACAACATTAGACATGAGGAATATGTATAAGCAACATTTTCTTTGAGGGGATGAACATGGGTGCCACAGATACTCTTTGTTAATAAGCGTATTTGTTTTGATTATATTACCTGTGAGGGGAATGTAAGCCTGAACAGCCTTTTTGTGTTTTTATATGTACATTTGACTCGGATATCCCATAACTGTGCCTTGGACTACAGACACCTGTATGTTTGTCCAAGCAGCTCATCACATTAATCCTTTCTCTATCAGCATACAGGCAATGATGGCTGTGGTTTTAGGTCCCCTTTTCTTCCAAATTACATCTCCTAAAGATTTCCATTTATTATTGGAAAAGTCATTAGATCTGTAATATGTTTCAGGTATTTGGAAAGAAGTTCTGATAGTGCCTATACCAAGGGAGGAGCAAGATGTCTATGGAAAACAAAGGACCCATAAGTCTAAAACGTATTATTGGGAAATGTTACGAGATAGTGTTATCACCTTGTTAACAGATTTTCTGAAACCTACGCTGGATATAAATCAATATGTATTCGCTGCAGGATGCTCACGTTAAACTAGACTGCTCAGCTTTTGTTAACCTATTTTTGGAAGCTTTGGACTTGGGTCTTTCAGAAGATGTTATTTACTAGGACATAGCAAAGCTATTGATACAGGTCTATATTACCACATCAAAAAAGCCGTTAATCGAACGGCTTTATAACCAAAAATGCGGTTAATAGAACTCGCGTTTGCGGGGCATTGCACCCCCCCACCAGTTATATATACCAACTCCGAGATCGCACTGCAGTGAGGAAAGGGCAAATTTTCCGATCTTCACTTTACCGCGATCTCACAATACAGTTCTTTTATCAGCATTTCCGGTTATAAAGCTGTTTGATTATCAGCTTTTTTTGATGTGGTAATATAGACCCATCAGTACAGTACTACATAAAGCTATTATGTGTATATTGGTCATAAAGGTTAAATGGGTGACTTGTTAGATGGATTAGTAACTGGTTAAGAGGTAGACGTTGCTGGGTAAAAATGGAAATTCTATCTCAAATGCCAAACCAGTTTATCTAGGAGTTCCTCAGAGGTATGTGCTGGGTCCTACAGTTTTAACAATCTTTATGTCAAATTGCTTTTGTCTTGTGAGCTGTGGCTGAGCAGTTTTGCAGAAGATTCTAAAACTGGGGTAGTGGTAAATAACATTGTGGATCAGCATGCAATAATTATAAAGATAATTCAGAAGTATGGTCAACGCTTAATAAGACTGATTTTAATGTAAAAAACACAAAGGTTGACATGTTGGAAAAATAAATTGTGGATATACTGTTGAAGGAGGTAGCTACTATGAGATTTAGGAATCAAGATAGAGAAAAGCTTTTCCTTTGATCCAAATTCACTGGAAGTTATTAGGAAATAATTACATATTGAATTATATATTGATCTTAAAAACTTTCTTCAAACTAAAGCTAGCAGAGATGCTAGAGTGCTGGTACCGGTCCATTGGTCAGTGATAAGACCAGCAATATAATTGGACTATCCTTTTGCTCTTACATCTGTTCACAAATTAGTAACCTAGAGGGGATACAAGATGCTTCACCAGGAATTAAGAGCATTACAAAACACAGTTACAGTAAACGATTGGAGATATTGTCTATTTTCAATTAACTATCACTCGGTGAGGTGGAGACCTTTTTATGATCTATACATGCGTTCAGAATACTGCCATTTGTGACATCTTTGGGTAGCTATATAAATGGAACATGGCTTTATTATTAGAAAAAAGCCACTGTTTATAGATGTAAACACTTCAAGTTCCTTCTTTTTAAGAAAAGTAATTCTGTCCTAGGGAGAGTCTATGGTAAAATTCTCTACCTCCTTATTTCTGGAAGATGGAGAAATGTATTGCTTTCAAAAAAGGACTAGATGCTTGGCTGGGCAATAGGGTCACTGACCCTACACTAAGAGGTGGCAAACACTTTAAAATCGTAACATACACAATAAGTTTGTAGGTAAAACACATTTAACATTGAACATTGCTTATCTATTCTAGTAGTCTTGTTAAACTGGTGAGTGTGTTTACTGTTGATTTAAGTGTAGAAGGTGTATTTTAATTGTACTGAAAATACATGTCAGTTCATTGCATTAATACTTTTCTCTCTATTACCCTCTTTGTAATGTTCCTTTGTATTATATATATATATATATATATATATATATATATATATATATATATATATATATATATATATATATATAATTCTGTTTTAATTGTGTCTCTGTTTATTTTACAGTTATATGCATCAGCATCAAACCATACACTCATCCCTCAAGCAAGACCTGCCAGTACCCCTCAGCTGACTGCATTAACAGCACTAACAATACCCCCACCAGAAGCACCTACAATATTTGTGTCCCAGCCTTCCACATTCACCTGCACATCTGTCCTAACTGCATCTCCCACTTCTGCTAGTCCTGCTCTGGAGGCTGGCACAGTTATATGCACTGATATTAGTGTGAGTGGAGGTGACATCACTGTTACCCACCAGCACTTGGCAGACAATGAGGGGGAGATAATCAACAGGATGAGCGATGCTTGAATCAGTCAGATGGAGGACTTTGTCTAGTGACTCACTGAGTTGTGTTGCTGTCCAGCACTGTCTCCACCATCTGAGAGAGGGCCCAATGATGATGGCCCCTAAGGTGGCAAGCAATCTCTCTCACAATCACAAGTGGTGCGGACTACAACTACAGAACCCCATTCTATCCCAATCCCAGAGTTTCTTTTCCCTTTTATGACAGTACCTACCCCTAGTGGTTTTACAACCTTCCTCTCAGCATTGTCTTCCCTCTGTTTGTCTGATGTCTCTTTGACCATAGTGTTCCTTCTCCCTAACTGTGTTATCACCACCTGTCTGTCTATTCCTGCAACTTAACCTAAGCCTGTCACCTGTGTCTTACTTCCCTTTTTTTTCTGCCCAAACTTACATTCTCTTAATGAATGAAAATGGGTATGTCTCCCAAGAAATTAGACCACCTTCTCCACCACCATCCTGCTCATTTGTTAGTTGTTGACCTCATGTTTTATCTGCAGCTTGGTTCTTCTTTTCATATTTTCTCTTATACTCCCATTGCAACCCTTTAATCTAATTAAACCTAGATAAACACACCTTACAAATGCACATGTAAGGATTCAAGATCATAGGTTCATAGGTATTTACTAGTCTAGTGATCTGTGCGGATCTTAAGAAGCCTAGCCTAACCTTCCCATGGTAACTTTTAGCTCTCACATTTGCATACAAATAACTCAGAGATAAGCTGAACAAGGAAATGTTGGAACATTTACATTTCCTCTATCTATGAGGAAAGAGGTGCTAAACAGGGGGTGAATTTCTGAACAGAGTAACAGAAGTACTTTATTTTATGTATAGTGGAAGACAATTGCACAGAATTGGTATTCCTCCTTGATCTTTTATTCACTGTATCTGTACTCCCCCCAACACCATCATTCTTGCTATCCTTTCCACACTGACCTCCATCTCACAGTGATATCACCAGCAGTGGCCAATACCATTGGCCTTACTCAGGAAGGAGTTGCAATAACACCATCAGCAAGCAGCATCAGTGGAGATGACATGCAATTCTCAAAACTCAGCGAGATGAGTAGGTGGGGGAAATTATTGATGAGTGACAGGATGCCCACATTGGCCAGATTTAGTCCTTCCTCTCACAACTTGTTGCATCCCTGCCACGCATTGTCATTAACATCAGAGTCAGAGCCTAGTGGTGAGGGAGAACATGGTGGGGAATAATCTCCCAGTGAATTACACCTGGAAAGGAGAGTAGATGAGCACATCATCCTATCCCATCCTGGTGTTCTCCTACCTTTTGTATCCATGCATGCCCCTTTTGGTTGTTCAATCATTCCCACTGCCATAATCTTTCTTCTTTGTGTCTAATACCTCCTTCTCCCTTGTCTTCCATATACTTGGTATGTTAGCACCTCTGCTACCAGTCTTGTCTTTGCTGAATATTTGTTAGCATGTCCCTGCTATCTACCCTAATCCTCTTACTTTCCTATTACTTCTTACTACCTTCCCCAACTTACCTTCATTCTCCCTCTCTCTAGATAGATAGATAAATATATATATATATATATATATATATATATATATATATATATATATACACATAGCTATAGCTAAGTGGGTCAAAAAGTAGATCAGCACAAAAGCTTCCTGGCTAAATACAGCTGCTGCATATACTTTTGTCTTCTTGCTCCCACAGTGTGAGTGAGATTGTGCTGAGCTCCATCCAGGTGTGCAGATGATAGTCCTTCATTATTAGTCCAGAGGCGGTGATAACTGTATGGAATGTGGGAGGTCATGAGTTGTCTTCCTAGACAAAACTCAGTGTTACGAGTTAGGGTTGGCTTAAAGAGTTGGAGGTTGGCTTAATTGTTGAAGTGTCTACCTCATACATACAAGGTACAGGGTTTTATTTTCAGCTTTGAGAGAAATTGTCTAGAATTAAACTGACCCATAAGGGCAGCTAGCCTAATACTTAATTATAAACCTATGGATATATAGCGTTCATCTGTCATGGTGATGTGGACAACTGAACAAGCACCAGGTGCACAACCGCATAATATTCCTATCTGCTCTTCTTGCAGTGAGTGTTGTAGCCATATGAAGGATATTTAATGAGCTGTTGGTCTATTCACTGTTCATGAGATGTGGGACTTGTCTCGCCTATGCAGTAAGCAGAAGATAGCTGGCTCTGTTTAATCCTGCACTGTTTTGTGAATCCCAGGATCTGTGTTTTGTAGGTATAGTGTACATGTAAAATCACCATTAACAGTACCATAGATTGTATAATAAGCTCCCTCCATCTCAGTACCAGGAAATCTTATGTGTACCCAAACATCACATTTCCAGTGTGTCAGTTGTCTTCTCCTTTCTATTATCATTCAATATTTTATTATATACTTCTGCATTTATTTTGTACTTCTTAGTTTGAGTATTCTGTGGAGCAAAATAATATCAGGACTCCTCATTTTTTTGCTTATTCTTTGGAGAAGGGTGCACATAAGGCTTTGACTTGCTTTTGTTACTGTGTATATTCTAAAAAGTTTTTGCTTATATTTTATGTCACTGTCCTACTCAGTTTGGGTGTGTCTGTTCATTCTTCCTATTGAAGAAATTGCCTTTTTGGTTTTCAGATTTTTACTTTTTTCTTTTTTATATTTGTAATTGTATTTGTATGGAGAGGTCACATTTTTCTTTTTTTAATGTAGGAGAGATTTGTTTCAAAGTTATTCCAGATTTTACTTTTGTGTGCATGTTTTATATTTCATATTGAAATGGATGGCTTGTGCTTATAAAATGTATTTACTGTTATCAAATGTAATTATATTTTAAGTATTTAGTGAAGCATATCTTGCTACGTTCATCTTTGTATGGGTGGTTGTGAAGGTGATTTATGTCCTATGGATATTAATTTAACATGAATGTAATTTTCTGATTACTGTTTTAACAAGTTTTCCTGAAGTAATTTGATTGATATAAAATCAGTTTGTACTGAGCTGTTTTGGTTACTCCATGATTGCCTTTATTGCATTGTAGGCTGATCTGACTAGTTCTCAAGACTAATAAGGAAGATGCACAATCAGTCATTGGCTGCTTATGTGAAGTCCATTTGACCTCAGACAGCTGTGCAACCTGTGTTTTCTCTGAGGCTTCTGTGGTGATCTTGAAGTTTTTTATATTAACCAGGGCACTCCACCATACCTCTCAACGTCTTAATACAAAAATCTGGACAAAGCCAAAAATAATGAAGGTGGGAGAACAAAGCCCCCAAAATAGGGCCAAATGTTAAATATCGCTTTATAAACTTAAAACATTGCTGGAAAAAAAGATCTTGTGTTACTATGCATTTTCTGGAGGATATGAAGTCTGAAACTCAAATGCCTGTCATTATTTAGTGTATTCAGTCTTCACTGATTTGCTTCAAAAATCCAGAAAACTACAAATTTTTATGAGAACAGACCAAAAATATGAGGCATAAATCTGGGCATTCTGTGAAAATCTGGACAGTTGAGAGGAATGGAATCCACATTTCCCCCCCTTCAAGGATGATAGCAGCATAGCCGCTCAAAGAAAACAGCGTATGTATTATGTTTTATGACATTTGGTTCACAGTTTAAATCAAAGACAGATGGGTTTCACAGAAGTCACTTGAAACTTAAGGACTGATATGTGCACTAGACGTTGATGTTGCTGTCACAGAGTGGGTGCAAATGTTTTATCTTGAGCATTATTGAGGATATGAGATATTATACAGGGCCAGAAGGATAAAACCTAGTTTATGGAGTACAGCTGATTAAATTAAACCACCACTTGGGAAAATTGATCTTTTTCTCAAAATGTAGTGCTTCTGAATTGAAATAATTAAGCTTGGAAGAATATATTGTCTCCATTCTATGGAAAATATGTGTGTGGTATAAAGCTCCATAGAAGAAAGTGATATTTTATTTTATTTTATTTTTTTATTACAAATAATGAAATGTCCTTTTAGTGAGTTAGTTATGTCAAATGGCATTCAATATAAGAACGTATCATTTTCTTTCCACTTAAAAATATACATGCATGCATATGTTTGTCTGTGCATATATAAGTATATATATATTCTATGTCATTCTATGTATGGATATAAAGCTATATAGAAATAGATAGTTGGAGAGATAGATAAACTGCTAGATAGATAGATAGATAGATAGATAGAAAGATAGATGGATAGGCAGATGCAGATTATATATGTGTGTTTTTTGTGCGTGCATATGTATAGGTGTACATGTGTGTCTAGGGAAAGAAAAAGAAAGCAAGAGAGAGAAAATGACAGAGCAAGAGAGAAAAAGATAGAGCAAGCGAGCGAGGGACTATATGCATACATCCCTGCAGCACTTCCAAGAAAACAATACAGTGGCAAGGATGAGAGGAAATACCAATATGTTTTATTACATTCACTGCAGATATGTGTTTATAAATAGTTTAGACACTTCTGTCATGCTCATATATTTAAATACTGAAAACAATGTTAACCCACAAGGTTCTGCATAATACATTTTATACAGAAAATTTAATCTTTAAGACTTTCTATAAACTATAGAAAGCAAATATTGAAATCAAACTCAAAGGTATTCAGTAGTTTCATGTCCTTAAAGCTATTAGCTCTTATAAAGGGAGGGTGGGCAGGAAAGAAAGATAGAGAGAGATCATGCTATTACAAATAAATTTGTCAAAAGTAATTACAGGCAGTAAATAAACAAATCAATATATATATATATATATATATATATATATATATATATATATATATATAGGTCTACCCGACAACGCCGAAAGCTGACAACGCCGACGATGAGAACACCGACACCAGAAGATCGAAAACTGAGATAACCGACAGATGAAAACCCCGATGCTGAGAACACTGACATGTGAAAAGGCTGTGTAAGTATGCGGTAGTGACGGACATTAGGGTTAGGGTGCAAGTAAGGTGAGTGAGCAATAGTGACAGTCTTTAAGGTTAGGGGCAGGTTAAGTGAGTTAGGGTTAGGGTGCGGGTTAGGTGAGTGTGCGATAGTGACAGTCTTTAGGGTTAGGGGTGGGTTAAGTGAGTTAGGGTGCGAGTTAGGTGAGTGTGCAATAGTGACGGACCTTAGGGTTAGGGTTTGGGTTAAGGTTATAGATAGCTGTGTATGTAAGGTTTAGTGTGGGTTTGTGAGGATTTTGGTGTGCTTGTGTTGTGTGTGTGCTATTTGGACAGGGGATTTGTTTTGTTTGTTGATTGTCGGGATTGTGGTGTGTCGGGCATGTGAGGTTTTGAGTTTGTGAACTTTCAGTTATGTGGTGTTGGTGATTTCGTTGTCGGTTTTGTAGTGTGTCGGTGTTGTCAGGTCGACCCATATATATATATATATATATATATATATATATATATATATATATATATAAATACCTCTGTCTCCATCGATATACATACAGATAAAGATAGAGATAGAGCTATACAAATATGTGTGTGTGTGTGTGTGTGTGTGTGTGTGTGTGTGTGTGTGTGTATATATATATATATATATATATATATATATATATATATATATATATATATATATATATATATATATATATATATATATTTATATATATATATATATATATATATATTTATATATATATATATATATATATATATATAGATGTATTTCTCTCTCTCTCTCTCTCTAGATATATATATATATATATATATATATCTATATATATATATATATATATATATATATATATATATAGATATATGTATGTATTGATATATATATATATATATATATATATATATATATATATATATATATAGATAGATATACACACATAGATATATAAAACATCAGAATAAGAAATACTTCACAGTACCTCTAAGAATACCTTCGGAAACAGTTATGATGAAGACCAGTTATTATGGTTGAAAGCGCTTAACTCTTTTCCGTTCACTAAATTTTGTTTGTTTTATCTGCTTGTCGTATCAGTTCGTGTTCGTGCTTTGTTACAATAAACTGTGGAATATAACTTATTTGGCAGTCGTTGGCACTTATTGGTGGTTTCCGAAGGTATTCTTGGATATATAAAACATGCAGAAGTAGAAGTTTGGCCTGAAGTGGCTTGTCAGTATGCAGACCTTTCTGTCACTTCACATTCACTTTTATTAATATCAGTGTTAAGGGCAGATGTGAGCTTACTTGCTTCACATCATCTTCAGTTTCTCCTAACTATACAGTAACCAGGAGATCTTCCTCAATCATAAAAAATTCTGTTTTCCATCTTATGTCTTGTAATATTTTTATTATGTCTGCGTCTTGCACTCCTTACTTTTTGCTTTTCTGTTTCTACAGTCAGGCTGATCCAGTTGCCCACTATTATTTCTGTGAAATAAGACTTCTCTCTGTCTGTACTTAGTCATTGTTCATGTGTCTGCAGAGTACAGCCTCTTCAGCTCATGCATCTCCAGGTTTTCAACTTCTGGCCTGCTGAGTAATCCAAACTTTGTGGCATAATAATCAAAAGGAATGGAGTAATATAGCAATAACCCACGCCTGGGTGTGAGTAATGCGGGATTTACCCATGGTTGGCATGGTTTGGTCCCGAGGGCGAAGCCCGAGGGACCAAACAAAGACAACCGTGGGTAAATCCCGCATTACCCACACCCAGAAGTGGGTTATTGCTATTATACTATGACATTATTTAAGAAAAGAAATAATTACTTTTCTTAAATAATGGCATTGTATAATGCCTCTTTGCTGCCCTTCCGCAGCTGTCTGGTATCCGCGGCAGTTCTGATGTACTGCGCATGCCTACGCAGTACATCAGAGCTGTGGCCAAAAGCAACGGAGAAAGCAAGATCTCCGTTGCTTTTTACTGTTTTGCTATGTTAAATGGGTTTAACATAGTGAGATAGCTTTAAAATAAGCAACGGAGATGTCCGTTGCTTATTTTAAAGCTGTCTCGCTATGTTAAACCCATTTAACATAGCTAATAAAAAGCAATGGAGATCTTGCTTTCCATTGCTTTTTTTTTTAAACCTGTCTCCCTATGTTAAATGGGTTTAACATAGCGAGACAGCTTTAAAATAAGCAACAGAGATCTCCGTTGCTTATTTTAAAGCTGTCTCGCTATGTTAAACCCATTTAACATAGCGAAACAGTAAAAAGCAATGGAGATCTTGCTTTCTCCATTGCTTTTTTTTTTAAACCTGTCTCCCTATGTTAAATGGGTTTAACATAGCGAGACAGCTTTAAAATAAGCAACAGAGATCTCCGTTGCTTATTTTAAAGCTGTCTCGCTATGTTAAACCCATTTAACATAGCGAGACAGGTTTAAAAAAAAAGCAACGGAGAAAGCAAGATCTCCGTTGCTTTTTACACACTGTGTCGCTATGTTAAAGGAGTTTAACATAGTGAGACAGCTTTAAAACCTGTGTCGCTATGTTAAACTCTTTTAACATAGCGAGACTGTTTTAAAAGAAACTTATACTAATGGAAAAAGTTGGGGTGACCGGACCTTTTTCCATTAGTATAAGTCGATTTACAATGTGCACGCTGGCCAATCAGCGTGCACATTTTGGAATATTAATGGGGGGTCATGGTATAATATGGGTCTAAAATCTACATTTATGGCAGTGGTAGAATATTTGTTGCAGCAGGTGTTCAAGGAATTTTCTCTCTGTCTCTTTTTCCTTGAGTACTATAGATTAACTCATGTAGTCTCTCTTTCTGTATATGTGTTAATTTGTATATCATTTGTCATACATTATATACTTTATGACATATATATTATATATCATATATCAAATGCAAACAGAGAACTGAGACAATTTTACATCTCTGAAATATTCATCTATCACCAAAATGTTTTCCCACTTGTTTTTTAAATGCTTGTTTCCTGTCATTAGGACATATTTTTCAGGTAAACAAATAAATTTATATTTGAACATTTCCCTGAGAATACCATGCATAACAATGATGTTACTACTTAGAGATAGTCTTAAGAAAATAATGTACAGATTATTACAGGCCTAACCAATAAGCCAAAGTCAGAATCAGATCCTGCAGTTTGTATCTGTGGCTTGAAGACCTTAACTATTATGCAAATATAATCAAATTATTATTATTATTATTATTATCAATTTTAGGTACCCCAAAAAATTCCAACAGTATTTTGTTTTTGGAAACCTTGCAAATGAATAGTTGATCTCAAACTGGACATGTACAACTAAGAGAATGAATGTCAAACTACTTAGTATCTGTTTTTCCCTCTGAGCTCATTACTGGTTTTGCACATTCACAATTTTATAGTTTCATATTCTGTAGCCAGTGTCCATAACATGCTGTCAGATTCCTTTTTTTGCTGACAAGAACAGACAATATAGATTAAGCTGAACATTATGACTCATAAATATTATACATTTAATATATTGCCATTCAGTTTTATAACATTCACTGCTGATTTTATACATAGTTAAAATCTTTGATCACTTTCAGATATTTAACTACTGAAAACAATTCTGTTCCACAAGACTCTGCAGTATATATTTTCACATTTTTCACCTCAAATGAAACTGCTTTTGCTTTGCTGCTGCATATCTGGATTTTATTTTTCTTTAGCTAAGTTTAAAATGTTATTTAAAGTTGAGAGTAAATGCAGATGTTCCTCAATACTGAAATAATGCTTGTGCTTTACGCCATCCATATAAAATATTGACACTGACTAGTTTAAGCTATGATCACACTAACAATTTTTTTTTTCAAATAGTGCCAGGTCTCTTCTGAGGAAGTTTTATACATGACAAAATTAATATCTCAATCTCCATTTTGATTTTAAGACACCTGGATATTAGATATGGCAATTGTTGACAATGTTGATAAAATCTTGCATTCTAGGCTTAAGAAAAAAATAAATAATTACACAGACCTGGCATTACAAAGCCTTACAATTTCTTGTCAAAGATTGCATCTGCTATAAAACATCCTGACTACACAGCTCTTCTTAGATGTTGAAAACCAAAGAGCTTGATTATAAAAGTATTTCTTCCGTCACCTTCCAGTATGAATTAAAACAGATCCTGCATCAAAGATTCCAGCACTGACATAAATGTAGATTTTGGACACAGTTATATTTTTCTATTCCTTTTGATTATGATGTCATGAGGGTTTTGTAAATTTAAGCTGTTGCACTTTTACTTACGGGTTACACTTTCCTCACATTTCAACCATTCTTCAGAATATACTCACCTTTGAAACCAGAATGCACCTGCTTTATATTTTCTTCATCACAGAAGTGTGTTATGACTGCCTGTGTGAATGGAGTTTTAGCATATGGTATGGTAAAACAAAAATGACAGTATTTTTTATTTTATTTTATTTTTTTTTTAGTGAAAACGATATGCTTTGAAAACAAAAATCAAGAAAAAAATGTTTAGAACAGGATGGCTTAGATTATGGTGGCTATATCAATGACCACTACAAATGTATCATGACTTTATTCATAAGCTGTATTTAAAATATGCCATGAATTAATATAGCAATAACCCAAGCCTGGGTGTGGGTAATGCTGGAATTACCCACGGTTGGCGTGGTTTGGTCACGAGGGCGAAGCCCGAGTGGCCAAACAAAGCCAACTGTGGGTAAATCCAGCATTACCCACATCCAGAACTGGGTTATTGCTATTATACAATGACATTGTTTAAGAAAAAAAATAATTACTTTTCTTAAATAATGGCACTGTATAATGCCT